>NC_091470.1:204747610-204840110 GCF_036971445.1 Narcine bancroftii
TCATTGAACACTTATTTCCCTTCCTGATTGAACGCCTCTATGCATCCCTCAGAGATCCTCCTCTCCGTTCCTTACTGATCCCTTCTCTCTGTCGCACAATGAAGGCCTCTCTCCGTTCCTCACTGAACCCTTCTCTCCGTCCATCAATGAAGCCTTTCCTCCTCACATCACCGAAACCTTCAGTCCTATTCCCACGGATCCCTTCGCTCCTTTCTTCAGTAAACCCTTCTCTCCATCCTTCACTGAACCCGTTTCCCGTCACTCACGGAACCCTTCATGCCATTCCCCACTGATCCCTTTTCTCCTTCCCACACTGAAGGCCTTCTCTCCATTCCTCACTGAACCCTTCTCTCCGTCCTTCAAAGAAGCCTTTTCTCATCCCCTCACCGAACCCTTCAGTCCTTTCCCCACTGATCCCTTCTCTCCTTTCCTCAGTAAACGCTTCTCTCCAACGTTCACTGAAAGCTTTACCCCGTCACTCACTGAACCCTTCAGGTCTGTTCCCCACTGATCCTTTCTCTCCTTCCCTCGATGAACACTCTCCCTGTCCCTCACAGAACCGTTATGTCAATTCCTCACTAGAACCTTCTCTCCATCCCTCACTGAACCATTCTCCCCATCCCTCACTGAACCCTTCCCTCCATCCCTCACTGAACACTTATTTACATTCCTGATTGAACGCCTCTGTGCATCCCTCAGTGATCCCTTCTCTCCATCCCGAACTGATCCCTTCTCTCCATCCCACACTGAACCCTTCTCCACGTTACACACTGAACGCCTGCTTCTTTCCCTCACTGGACATTCTCTCTGTCCCTCATTGCAACCTTCTCTCTATCACTAACTGAACTCATCCCCTCGTTGTTCACCGAACCCTTCTATCTGTCCCTCACTGAACGGCACTCTCCATTCCTCAGTGAACCCGTCTCTTGGTCCCTAACTGCAACCTTCCCTCTATTCCTCACTGATCCCTTCTCTACATTCCTCAATGAATCCTTCTCCCCGCCCCTCACTGATCCATTCTCTCTGTCCCTCAATGATACCTTCTCTCTGTCCCTCATTGATCCCTTCTCTCCGATCTTCACTGAACGATTTTCTCCCTCACTCACTGAACCCTTCAGTACGTTCCCCAATGATCCCTTCTCTCCGTCCCTCACTAAACAATTCTCACCCTATCTCACTGAACCCTTCACCACTCCCTCACTGGACTAATCTCTATTTCGGTCACTAAATCCTTCTCCCCGTTCCATACTGAAACCTTCTCTCTATTCCTCACTGAATGCATCTCTCCATTCCTCACTGAATGCATCTCTCCGCCCCACACTGAACCATTCAGTCCGTTCCCCACTGATCCTTTCTCTCTTTTCCTTAATGAATCCTTCAATACATCCTTCACAGACCCCTTTTCTCTGTCACTCACTGAACCATTCAGTGCGTTCCCCACAGATTCCTTCTCTCCATTCCTCACTGAAACATTCTATCCATCCATCACTGAACCATTCTACACATCCTTCACTGAACCCCTCTCTCCGTCCCTCACTGAACACTTATTTACATTCCTGATTGAATGCCTCTATCCGTCCCTCAATGATCCCTTCTCTCCTTCCCTCACTGATCCCTTCTCTCCGTCACACACTGAACACTTATTTACATTCCTGATTGAACGCCTCTATCCGTCCCTCAATGATCCCTTCTCTCCTTCCCTCACTGATCCCTTCTCTCCGTCACACACTGAACACTTATTTACATTCCTGATTGAACGCCTCTATCCGTCCTTCACAGACCCCTTTACTCCATCACTCAATGAACCATTCAGTGGGTTCCCCACTGATCCCTTATCTTCTTTCCTCACTGAACGCTTCTCTCCGCCCCGCACTGAACACTTCAGACCGTTCCTCCTGATTTCTTCTCTGCATTCCTCACTGAAACCTTCTCTCCATCCATCACTGAACCATTCTACACATCCTTCACTGAACCCCTCTCTCCGTCCCTCACTGAACACTTATTTACATTCCTGATTGAATGCCTCTATCCGTCCCTCAATGATCCCTTCTCTCCTTCCCTCACTGATCCCTTCTCTCCGTCACACACTGAACACTTATTTACATTCCAGATTGAACGCCTCTATCCGTCCTTCACAGACCCTTTTACTCCATCACTCAATGAACCATTCAGTGGGTTCCCCACTGATCCCTTATCTTCTTCTCTCACTGAACGCTTCTCTCCGCCCCACACTGAACACTTCAGACCGTTCCACCTGATTTCTTCTCTGCGTTCCTCACTGAAACCTTCTCTCCATCCATCACTGAACAATTCTACACATCCTTCACTGAACCCCTCTCTCCGTCCCTCATTGAACACTTATTTACATTCCTGATTGAACGCCTTCATCCGTCCCTCAGTGATACCTCCTCTCGGTCCCTCCCTGATACCCTCTGTCTGTCGCACACTGAAGGCCTCTCTCCGTTCCTCACTGAACCCTTCTCTCCGTCGTTCAATGAAGCCTTTTCTCCTCCCCTCATCGAACCCTTCAGTCCTATCCGCACTGATGCCTTCTCTCCTTTCCTCAGTAAATGCTTCTCTCCATCATTCACTGAACCCTTTTCCCTGTCACTCACTGAACCCTTCAGTCCGTCCCCCAATGATCCCTTCTCTCTGTCCCTCACTGAACCATTCTCACCCTATCTCACTGAACCCTTCTCCCCTCCCTCACTGGACTATTCTCTATTTCGATCACTAAACCCTTCTCCCCGTTCCATACTGAAACCTTCACTCCATTCCTCACTGAATGCATCTCTCCGCCCCACACTGAACCATTCAGTCCGTTCCGCACAGATCCCTTCTCTCTTTTCCTTACTGAATCCTTCAATCCATCCTTCACAGACCCCTTTTCTCCATCACTCACTGAACCATTCAGCGCATTTCCCACTGATTCCTTCTCTCCTTTCCTCACTGAAACCTTCTCTCCATCCATCACTGAACCATTCTACACATCCTTCACTGAACCCCACTCTCCGTCCCTCACTGAACACTTATTTAGATTCCTGATTGAATGCCTTTAACCGTCCCTCAATGATCCCTTCTCTCCTTCCCTCACTGATCCCTTCTCTCCATCACACACTGAACACTTATTTACATTCCTGATTGAACGCCTCTATCCGTCCTTCACAGACCCCTTTACTCCGTCACTCAATGAACCATTCAGTGGGTTCCTCACTGATCCCTTATCTTCTTCCCTCACTTAACGCTTCTCTCCGCCCCGCACTGATCACTTCAGACCGTTCCACCTGATTTCTTCTCTGCATTCCTCACTGAAATCTTCTCTCCATCCATCACTGAACCATTCTACACATCCTTCACTGAACCCCTCTCTCCGTCCCTCACTGAACACTTATTTACATTCCTGATTGAATGCCTCTATCCGTCCCTCAATGATCCCTTCTCTCCTTCCCTCACTGATCCCTTCTCTCTGTCACACACTGAAGGCCCCTCTCTGTTCTTCACTGAACCCTTCTCTCCATCCCGTCCTTCAATGAAGCCTTTTTTCCTCCCCTCACCGAACCCTTCAGTCCTTTCCCCACTGACCCGTTCTCTCCTTTGCTCAGTAAACCTTTCTCTTCATCCTTCGCTGAACCTTTTTCCCCGTTACTCACTGAATCCTTCATGCCGTTCCCCACTGATCCCTTCTCTCCTTCCCTCGCTGAACGCATCTCTCTTCCCTCACTGAACTCTTCTTTCCATTTCTCACTGAAAGCTTCTGCCCATCCCTCACTGAAGCCTTCTCTCCTTTCCTCACTGAACCCTTCTCTCAAACCCTCACAGAACATTTTCCTTTTCCTCACTGAACCCTTCTCTCCATTCCTTACTGAACCCTTCTACCCCTTTCTTACTGAACACTTGTTCCCGTCCCTCACGTGTGCATTCTCTCAATCCATTACTGAACCCTTCTGTCCATTACTCAATGAATCGTTCACTCTGTTCCTCACTAAATGCACTCTCCATTCCTGACTAATTGCCTCTCCCCATCCATCACTGAACCATTCTCCAAATCTCTCACTGAACACTTATTTACATTCCTGATTTAACGCCTCTCTCCATCCCTCAGTGATCCCTTCTCTCCATCCTTCACTGAACACTTTTCTCTGTCACTCACTGAACCCTTCAGTCCATTCTCCAATGATCTCTTCTCTCAGTCGACACTGAACCATTCTCACCCTACCTCACTGATCCCTTCTCCCCTCTCATACTGGACCATTCTCTATTTTGGTCACTACACCCTTCTCCCCATTCCATACTGAAACCTTCTCTCCGTTCCTCACTGAATGAATCTCTCCACTCCTCACTGAACTCTTCAGTCCGTTCCCCACTGACCCTTTTTCTCCCTTCTTCACTGAATACTTCTCTCCATCCTTCACTGACCCCTTTACTCCATCACTCACTGAACCATTCAGTCTGTTCCCCACTGATCCCTTCTCTCTGTCCTTCAATTAAGCCTTTCTCTTCCCCTCACCGAACCTTTCAGTCCTTTCCCCACTGATCTCTTCTCCCCTTTCCTCAGTGAACGCTTCTCTTCATCCTTCACTGAACGCTTTACCCCGTCACTCACGGAACCCTTCAGTCTGTTCCCCACTGATCCCTTCTCTTCTTCCCTCACTTAACGCTCTCTCTGACCATCACTGAACCATTCTGTTCATTCCTCACTAGAACATTCTCTCCATCCCTCACTGAACCATTCACCCCATCCCACACTGAACCCTTCTCTCCGTCCCTCACTGAACACTTATTTACATTCCTGATTGAACGCCTTCATCCGTTCCTCAGTGGTACCTCCTCTCGGTCCCTCCCTGATACCCTCTGTCTGTCGCACACTGAAGGCCTCTCTCCATTCCTCACTGAACCCCTCTCCGTCCCTCACTGAACACTTATTTACATTCCTGATTGAATGCCTCTATCCGTCCCTCAATGATCCCTTCTCTCCTTCCCTCACTGATCCCTTCTCTCCGTCACACACTGAACACTTATTTACATTCCTGATTGAACGCCTCTATCCGTCCTTCACAGACCCCTTTACTCCATCACTCAATGAACCATTCAGTGGGTTCCCCACTGATCCCTTATCTTCTTCCCTCACTGAACGCTTCTCTCCGCCCCGCACTGAACACTTCAGACCGTTCCACCTGATTTCGTCTCTGCATTGCTCACTGAAAACTTCTCTCCATCCATCACTGAACCATTCTACACATCCTTCACTGAACCCCTCTCTCCGTCCCTCACTGAACACTTATTTACATTCCTGATTGAATGCCTCTATCCGTCCCTCAATGATACCTTCTCTCCTTCCCTCACTGATCCCTTCTCTCCGTCACACACTGAACACTTATTTACATTCCTGATTGAACGCCTCTATCCGTCCTTCACAGACCCTTTTGCTCCATCACTCAATGAACCATTCAGTGGGTTCCCCACTGATCCCTTATCTTCTTCCCTCACTGAACGCTTCTCTCCGCCCCACACTGAACACTTCAGACTGTTCCACCTGATTTCATCTCTGCATTCCTCACTGAAACATTCTCTCCATCCATCACTGAACAATTCTACACATCCTTCACTGAACCCCTCTCTCCGTCCCTCATTGAACACTTATTTACATTCCTGATTGAACGCCTTCATCCGTCCCTCAGTGATACCTCCTCTCGGTCCCTCCCTGATCCCTTCTCTCCGTCACACACTGAACACTTATTTACATTCCTGATTGAACGCCTTCATCCGTCCCTCAGTGATACCTCCTCTCGGTCCCTCCCTGATACCCCTGTCTGTCGCACACTGAAGGCATCTCTCCGTTCCTCACTGAACCCTTCTCTCCGTCATTCAATGAAGCCTTTTCTCCTCCCCTCATCGAACCCTTCAGTCCTATCTGCACCGATGCCTTCTCTCCTTTCCTCAGTAAATGCTTCTCTCCATCATTCACTGAACCCTTTTCCCTGTCACTCACTGAACCCTTCAGTTCGTCCCCCAATGATCGCTCCTCTCTGTCCCTCACTGAACCATTCTCACCCTATCTCATGAACCCTTCTCCCCTCCCTCACTGGACTATTCTCTATTTCGGTCACTAAACCCTTCTCCCCGTTCCATACTGAAACCTTCACTCCATTCCTCACTGAATGCATCTCTCCGCCCCACACTGAACCATTCAGTCTGTTCCCCACTGATCCCTTCTCTCTTTTCCTTACTGAATCCTTCTCTCCATCCTTCACAGACCCCTTTACTCCGGCACTCATTGAACCATTCACTGCGTTCCCCACTGATTCCTTCTCTTCTTCCCTCAATGAACGCTTCTCTCCGCCCCTCACTGAAAACTTCAGTTCGTTCCCCACTGATTCCTTCGCTCCATTCTCCACTGAAACCTCCTCTCCATCTATCACTAAACCATTCTACACATCCTTCACTGAACCCCTCTCTTCGCCCCTCACTGAATCCTTCTCTCCAACCCTCACTGAACACTTCTTACTTTTCCTCACTGAAACCTTCTCTACATTCATCACTGAACCCTTCAACCCTTCCTTACTGCACACTTGTCCCCGTCCCGCACTGGACCATTCTCTCTATCCATCACTGAATCCTTGTGTCCATCACTCAATGAGTCGTTCACGCTGATCCTCACTAAAAGCACTCTCCGGTCCTGACTAAATACCACTCTCAATCAATCACTGAAACATTCTCCAAATCCCTCACTGAACACTTAATTACATTCTTGATAGAACTCCTCTCCTCGTCCCTCAGTAATCCCTTCTCTCCGTCCCTCACTGAGCATTCTCCCTGCCCCACAGTTATATCTTCTCTCCATCCCTCACTGATCCCTTCTCTCCGTCCTTCACTGAACGCTTTTCTCCATCACTCATTGAACCCTTCAGTCTGTTCCCCACTGACCTCTTCTCTCCGTCCATCACTGAACACTTATTTATATTCCTGATTGAACGCCTTCATCCGTCCCTCAGTGATACCTCCTCTCGGTCCCTCCCTGATACCCTCTGTCTGTCGCACACTGAAGGCCTCTCTCCGTTCCTCACTGAACCCTTCTCTCCATCATTCAATGAAGCCTTTTCTCCTCCCCTCATCGAACCCTTCAGTCCTATCCGCACTGATGCCTTCTCTCCTTTCTTCAGTAAATGCTTCTCTCCATCATTCACTGAACCCTTTTCCCTGTCACTCACTGAACCCTTCAGTCCGTTCCCCAATGATCCCTTCTCTCTGTCCCTCACTGAACCATTCTCACCCTATCTCACTGAACCCTTCTCCCCTCCCTCACTGGACTATTCTCTATTTCGGTCACTAAACCCTTCTCCCCGTTCCATACTGAAACCTTCACTCCATTCCTCACTGAATGCATCTCTCCACCCCACACTGAACCATTCAGTCTGTTCCCCACTGATCCCTTCTCTCTTTTCCTTACTGAATCCTTCAATCCATCCTTCACAGACCCCTTTTCTCCATCACTCACTGAACCATTCAGTGCATTTCCCACTGATTCCTTCTCTCCATTCCTCACTGAAACCTTCTCTCCATCCATCACTGAACCATTCTACACATCCTTCACTGAACCCCACTCTCCGTCCCTCACTGAACACTTATTTACATTCCTGATTGAATGCCTCTATCCGTCCCTCAATGATCCCTTCTCTCCTTCCCTCACTGATCCCTTCTCTCCGTCACACACTGAACACTTATTTACATTCCTGATTGAACGCCTCTATCCGTCCTTCACAGACCCCTTTACTCCGTCACTCAATGAACCATTCAGTGGGTTCCTCACTGATCCCTTATCTTCTTCCCTCACTGAACGCTTCTCTCCGCCCCGCACTGAACACTTCAGACCGTTCCACCTGATTTCTTCTCTGCATTCCTCACTGAAACCTTCTCTCCATCCATCACTGAACCATTCTACACATCCTTCACTGAACCCCTCTCGCCGTCCCTCACTGAACACTTATTTACATTCCTGATTGAATGCCTCTATCCGTCCCTCAATGATCCCTTCTCTCCTTCCCACACTGATCCCTTCTCTCTGTCACACATTGAAGGCCCTCTCCGTTCCTCACTGAACCCTTCTCTCTGTCCCGTCCTTCAATGAAGACTTTTTTACTCCCCTCACCGAACCCTTCAGTCCTTTCCCCAATGACCCCTTCTCTCCTTTGCTCAGTAAACCTTTCTCTTCATCCTTCGCTGAACCTTTTTCCCCGTTACTCACTGAATCCTTCATGCCGTTCCCCACTGATCCCTTGTCTCCTTCCATCGCTGAACGCATCTCTCTTCCCTCACTGAACTCTTCTTTCCATTTCTCACTGAAAACTTCTGTCCATTACTCACTGAAGCCTTCTCTCCTTTCCTCACTGAACCCTTCTCTCAAACCCTCACAGAACATTTTCCTTTTCCTCACTGAACCCTTCTCTCCATTCCTCACTGAACCCTTCTACCCCTTTCTTACTTAACACTTCTTCCCGTCCCTCACGTGTGCATTCTCTCAATCCATTACCGATCCCTTCTGTCCATTACTCAATGAATCGTTCACTCTGTTCCTCACTAAATGCACTCTCCATTCCTGACTAATTGCCTCTCCCCATCCATCACTGAACCATTCTCCAAATCTCTCACTGAACACTTATTTACATTCCTGATTTAACGCCTCTCTCCATCCCTCAGTGATCCGTTCTCTCCATCCTTCACTGAACACTTTTCTCTGTCACTCACTGAACCCTTCAGTCCATTCTCCAATGATCTCTTCTCTCAGTCGACACTGAACCATTCTCACCCTACCTCACTGAACCCTTCTCCCCTCTCATACTGGATCATTCTCTATTTTGGTCACTACACCCTTCTCCCCATTCCATACTGAAACCTTCTCTCCGTTCCTCACTGAATGAATCTCTCCACTTCTCACTGAACTCTTCAGTCCGTTCCCCACTGACCCCTTTTCTCCCTTCTTCACTGAATACTTCTCTCCATCCTTCACTGACCCCTTTACTCCATCACTCACTGAACCATTCAGTCTGTTCCCCACTGATCCCTTCTCTCTGTCCTTCAATGAAGCCTTTCTCCTCCCCTCACCGAACCTTTCAGTCCTTTCCCCACTGATCTCTTCTCCCCTTTCCTCAGTGAATGCTTCTCTCCATCCTTCACTGAACGCTTTACCCTGTCACTCACGGATCCCTTCAGTCTGTTCCCCACTGATCCCTTCTCTTCTTCCCTCACTTAACGCTCTCTCTGACCATCACTGAACGATTCTGTTCATTCCTCACTAGAACATTCTCTCCATCCCTCACTGAACCATTCACCCCATCCCTCACTGAACCCTTCTCTCCGTCCCTCACTGAACACTTATTTACATTCCTTATTGAACGCCTCTGTGCATCCCTCAGTGATCCCTTCTCACCGTCCCTAACTGATCCCTTCCCTCCATCCCACACTGAACCCTTCACCACGTTATACACTGAACGCCTGCTTCTCTCCCTCACTGGACATTCTCTCCGTCCCTCATTGCAACCTTCTCTCTATCACTAACTGAACTCATCCCCTCGTTGTTCACCGAACCCTTCTCTCTGTCCCTCACTGAACGGCACTCTCCATTCCTTAGTGAAACCTTCTCTCCATCCCTAAATGAAACCTTTCCTCCATTCCTCACTGATCCCTTTATTTTCCTCAATGAATCCTTCTCCCTGCCCCTCACTGATCCATTCTTTTTGTCCCTCAATGAAAGCCTATTTCCTTTCCTCACTGAACACTTCTCCCCGTCCCTAAATGGACCATTCTCTGCATCCGTCACTGAACTCTTCTGTCCTTCACTCAATGAATCGTTCACTCTGTTCCTCACTAAATGCACACTCCGTTCCTGACAAAATGCCTCTCACCATCAATTACTGAACCATTCTCCAAATCCCTCACTGAACACTTATTTACATTGCAAATTGAACACCTCGCTCCATCCCTCAGTGATCCCTTCTCTTCGTCCCTCACTGAGCCATTCTCCCTGCCTCTCAATGATACCTTCTCTCCGTCCCTCATTGATCCCTTCTCTTGCACCTTTACTGAACGTTTTTCTCACTCACTCACTGAACCCTTCAGTCCGTTCCCCAATGATCCCTTCTCTCCATCCCTCACGGAAGCATTCTCACCCTATCTCACTGAACGCTTCTCCCCTCCATCACTGGGCCATTCTCTATTTCGGTCACTAAGCCCTTCTCCCCGTTCCATACTGAAACCTTCTCTCCATTCCTCACTGAATGCTTCTCTCCACCCCACACTGAACCATTCAGTCCATTCCCCACTGATCCCTTTTCTCTTTTCCTTACTGAATCCTTCACTCCTTCCTTCACAGACCCCTTTACTCCGGCACTCATTGAACCATTCACTACGTTCCCCACTGATTCCTTCTCTTCTTCCCTCAATGAACGCTTCTCTCCGCCCCTTACTGAAAACTTCAGTCCGTTCCCCACTGATTCCTTCTCTCCATTCCCCACTGAAACCTTCTCTCCATCTATCACTAAACCATTCTACACATCCTTCACTGAACCCCTCTCTTCGCCCCTCACTGAATCCTTCTCTCCAACCCTCACTGAACACTTCTTACTTTTCCTCACTGAAACCTTCTCTCCATTCATCACTGAATCCTTCAACCCTTCTTTACTGCACACTTCTCCCCGTCCCTCACTGGACCATTCACTCTATCCGTCACTGAATCCTTCTGTCCATCACTCAATGATTCGTTCACGCTGTTCCTCACGAAAAGCACACTCCGTTCCTGACTAAATACCACTCTCAATCAATCACTGAAACATTTTCCAAATCCCTCACTGAACACTTAATTACATTCTTGATAGAACTCCTCTCTCCGTCCCTCACTGATCCCTTCTCTCCGTCCTTCACTGAATGCTTTTCTCCATCACTCATGGAACCCTTCAGTCTGTTCCCCACTGACCTCTTCTCTCTGTCCATCACTGAACACTTATTTATATTCCTGATTGAACGCTTTAATCCGTCCCTCAGTGTTACCTCCTCTCGCTCCCTCCCTGATACCCTCTGTCTGTCGCACACTGAAGGCCTCTCTCCGTTCCTCACTGAACCCTTCTCTCCGTCGTTCAATGAAGCCTTTTCTCCTCCCCTCATCGAACCCTTCAGTCCTATCCGCACTGATGCCTTCTCTCCTTTCCTCAGTAAATGCTTCTCTCCATCATTCAATGAACCCTTTTCCCTGTCACTCACTGAACCCTTCATGCCGTTCCCCAATGATCCCTTCTATCCTCCCCTCGCTGAACGCTTATTTCTGTCCCTCGATGGACTCTTCTGTCCATTCCTCACTGAAGCATTCTCTCCTTTGCTCACTGAATCCTTCTCTCCAAACCTTCCTGAACAGTTCTTCCTTTTCCTCGCTGAACCTTTTTCTCCATTCCTCACTGAATCCTTTTCCCCTTCTTCACTGAACACTTCTCCCCTTCCCTAACTGGACTATTCTCTCCATCCATCACTGAACCCTTCTGTCCATCACTCAATGAATCGTTCACTCTGTTCCTCAATAATGCACACTCCGTTCCTGACGAAATGCCTCTCACCATCAATCACTGAACCATTCTCCAAATCCCTCACTGAACACTTATTTATAATGCTAATTGAACGCCTCTATCCGTCCCTCAGTGATCCCTTCTCTTCGTCCCTCACTGAGCCATTCTCCCTGCCTCTCAATGATACCTACTCTCCGTCCCTCATTGATCCCTTCTCTCCGTCCTTCACTGAACGCTTTTCTCCCTCACTCACTGAACCCTTCAGTCCGTTCCCCAATGATCCCATCTCTCTGTCCCTCACTGAACCATTCTCACCCTATCTCACTGAACCCTTCTCCCCTCCCTCACTGGACTATTCTCTATTTCGGTCACTAAACCCTTCTTCCCGTTCCATACTGAAACCTTCTCTCCATTCCTCACTGAATGCATCTCTCCGCCCCACACTGAACCAATCAGTCCGTTCCTCACTGATCCCTTCTCTCTTTTCCTTACTGAATCCTTCAATCCCTCCTTCACAGACCCCTTTTCTCCATCACTCACTGAACCATTCAGTGCATTCCGCACTGATTCCTTCTCTCCATTCCTCACTGAAACCTTCTCTCCATCCATCACTGAACCATTCTACACATCCTTCACTGAACCCCTCTCTCCGTCCCTCACTGAACACTTATTTACATTCCTGATTGAATGCCTCTATCCGTCCCTCAATGATCCCTTCTCTCCTTCCCTCACTGATCCCTTCTCTCCGTCACACACTGAACATTTATTTACATTCCTGATTGAACACCTCTATCCGTCCTTCACAGACCCCTTTACTCCGTCACTCAATGAACAATTCAGTGGGTTCCCCACTGATCCCTTATCTTCTTCCCTCACTGAACACTTCTCTCCGCCCCGCACTGAACACTTCAGTCTGTTCCACCTGACTCCTTCTTTGCATTCCTCACTGAAACCTTTTCTCCATCCATCACTGAACCATTCTACACATCCTTCACTGAACCCCTCTCTCCGTCCCTCACTGAACACTTATTTATATTCCTGATTGAATGCCTCTATCCGTCCCTCAATGATCGCTTCTCTCCTTTCCTCACTGATCCCTTCTCTCTGTCACACACTGAAGGCCCCTCTCTGTTCTTCACTGAACCCTTCTCTCCGTCCCGTTCTTCAATTAAGCCTTTTTTACTCCCCTCACCGAACCCATCAGTCCTTTCCCCAATGACCCCTTCTCTCCTTTCCTCACGAAACCTTTCTCTTCATCCTTCACTGAACCTTTTTCCCCGTCACTCACTGAAGCCTTCATGCCGTTCCCCACTGATCCCTTCTCTCCTGCCCTCGCGGAACGCTTCTCTCCACCCCGCACTGAACACTTCAGTCCGTTCCACCTGATTCCTTCTCTGCATTCCTCACTGAAGCCTTCATGCCGTTCCCCACTGATCCCTTCTCTCCTTCCCTCGCTGAACGCTTCTCTCTGTCCCTCACTGAACTTTTCTTTGCATTTCTCACTGAAATCTTCTGTTCATCCCTCACTGAAGCCTTCTCTCCTTCCCTCACTGATCCCTTCTCTGTGTCGCACACTGAAGGCCCCTCTCCGTTCCTCCCTGAACCCTTCTCTCCATCCCGTCCTTCAATGAAGTCTTTTTTACTCCCCTCACCGAACCCTTCAGTCCTTTCCCCAATGACCCCTTCTCTCCTTTCCTCACTAAACCTTTCTCTTCATCCTTCACTGAACCTTTTTCCCCGTCACTCACTGAAGCCTTCATGCCGTTCCCCACTGATCCCTTCTCTCCTTCCCTCGCTGAACGCTTCTCTCTGTCCCTCACTGAACTCTTCTTTCCATTTCTCACTGAAATCTTCTGTTCATCCCTCACTGAAGCCTTCTCTCCTTTCCTCACTGAACCCTTCTCTCAAACCCTCACTGAACACCTTCCTTTCCTCACTGAACCCTTCGCTCCATTCCTCACGAACCCTTCTACCCCTTCTTTACTGAACACTTCTTCTCGACCCTCACGTGTGCATTCTCTCAATCCAACACTGAACCCTTCTGTACATCACTCAATGAATCGTTCAATCTGTTCCCCACTAAATGCACTTCCCCTTCCTGACTAATTGACTCTCTCCATCCATCACTGATTCATTCACCAAATCTCTCACTGAACACTTATTTACATTCCTGATTGAACGCCACTCTCCGTCCCTCAGTGATCCTTTCTCTCCGTCCTTCACTGAACGATTTTCTCCGTCACTCACTGGAACCTTCAGTCCGTTCTCCAATGATCCCTTCTTTCCGTCGACACTGAACTATTCTCACCCTACCTCACTGAACCCTTCTCCCCTCCCACACTGGACCATTCTCCATTTCGGTAACTACACCCTTCTCCCCGTTCCATACTGAAACCTTCTCTCCGTTCCTCACTGAAAGAATCTCTCCGCTCCTCACTGAACCCTTCAGTCCGTTCCCCACTGACCCCTTCTCTCCATCCTTCACTGACCCCTTTACTCAGTCACTCACTGAACCATTCAGTCCGTTCCCCTCTGATCCCTTCTCTTATTCCCTCACTGAAAGCTTCTATCCGACCCTCACTGAACCCTTCTGTCCGTACCCCAATGATCCCTTCTCTCCATTCCTCATTGAATCCTTCTCCCGCTTCCTTACTGAACACTTTTCCCTGTCCCTCATTGGACCATTCTCTCCATCTTTCACTGAACCCTTCTGTCCATCACTCAATGAATCTTTCACTCTCTTCCTCACGAAAGGCACTCTCCCTTCCTGACTAAATGCCTCTCTCGATTAATCACTGAACCATTCTCCAAATCCCTCACTGAACACTTATTAACATTCCTGAATGAACAGCTCTCTCCGTCCCACACTGATCCCATCTCTCTGTCGCACACTGAAGGCATCTCTGCGTTACTCACTGAATGCATTTCTCCGCCACTCACAGAATGCTTCTGTCCGTTCCCCACTGATCCCTTGTCTCCTTTCCTCACTGATTCCTTCTCTCCATCCTTCACTGACCCCTTTACTCCGTCACTCACTGAACCATTCATTCCGTTCCCCACTGATCCCTTATCTTCTTCCCTCACTGAACGCTTCTCTCTGCCCCGCACTGAACATTTCAGTCCTTTCCCCACTGATTCCTTCTCTCCATTCCTCACTGAAACCTTCTCTCCATCCATCACTGAACCATTCTACACATCCTTCACTGAACCCCTCTCGCCGTCCCTCACTGAACACTTATTTACATTCCTGATTGAACGCCTCTATCCGTCCCTCAATGATCCCTTCTCTCCTTCCCACACTGATCCCTTCTCTCTGTCGCACATTGAAGGCCCTCTCCGTTCCTCACTGAACCCTTCTCTCTGTCCCGTCCTTCAATGAAGACTTTTTTACTCCCCTCACCGAACCCTTCAGTCCTTTCCCCAATGACCCCTTCTCTCCTTTCCTCAGTAAACCTTTCTCTTCATCCTTTACTGAACGTTTTTCCCCATCACTCACTGAAGCCTTCATGCCATTCCCCACTGATCCATTTTCTGCTTGCCTCGATGAACGCTTCTCTCTGTCCCTCACTGAACTCTTCTTTCCATTTTCACTGAAAGCTTCTGTTCTTCCCTCACTGAAGCCTTCTCTCCTTTCCTCATTGAACCCTTCTCTCAAAACCTCACAGAACACCTTCCTTTTCCTCACTGAACCCTTCTCTCCATTCTTCACTGAACCCTTCTACCCCTTCCGTACTGAACACTTCTACCCGTCCCTCACGTGTGCATTCTCCCAATCCATCCCTGAACCCTTCTTTCCATCACTCAATGAATCGTTCACTCTGTTCCTCACTAAATGCACTGTCCATTCCTGACTAATTGACTCTCTCCCTCCATCACTGATTCATTCTCCAAATCTCTCACTGAACACTTATTTACATTCCTGATTGAATGCCTCTCTCCGTCCCTCAGTGATCGCTTCTCTACGTCCTTCACTGAACGCTTTTCTCCATCACTCACTGAACCCTTCAATCCGTTCTCCAATGATCCCTTCTCTCCGTCAGCACTGAACCATTCTCATCCTACCTGACTGAACCCTTCTCCCCTCCCACACTGGACCATTCTCTAATTCGGTCACTACACCCTTCTCCCCGTTCCATACTGAAACCTTCTCTCCGTTCCTCACTGAATGAATCTCTCCGCTCCTCACTGAATCCTTCAGTCCATTCCCCACTGACCCCTTCTCTCCATCCTTCACTGACCTCTTTACTCAGTCACTCACTGAACCCTTCTGTCCGTTCCTCAATGATCCCTTCTCTCCATTCCTCACTGAATCCTTCTCCCGCTTCCTTACTGAACACTTCTCCCCGTCCGTCACTGGATCTTTCTCTCCATCCTTCACTGAACCCTTCTGTCCATCACTCAATGAATCTTTCACTCTGTTCCTCACTAAATGCACTTCCCGTTCCTGACTAATTGACTCTCTCCCTCCATCACTGATTCATTCTCCAAATCTCTCACTGAACACTTATTTACATTCCTGATTGAACGCCTCTCTCCGTCCCTCAGTGATCCCTTCTCTCCGTCCTTCACTGAACGATTTTCTCTGTCACTCACTGAACCCTTCAGTCCGTTCTCCAATGATCCCTTCTCTCCGTCGACACTGAACCATTCTCACCCTACCTCACTGAACCCTTCTCCCCTCGCACACTGGACCATTCTCCATTTCGGTAACTACACCCTTCTCCTCGTTCCACACTGAAACCTTCTCTCCGTTCCTCACTGAAGCCTTTTCTCCTCCCCTCATCGAACCCTTCAGTCCTATCCGCACTGATGCCTTCTCTCCTTTCCTCAGTGAACGCTTCTCTCCATCATTCACTGAACCCTTTTCCCCGTCACTCACTGAACCCTTCATGCCGTTCCCCAATGATCCCTTCTCTCCTCCCCTTGCTGAATGCTTCTTTGCGTCCCTCAATGGACGCTTCTGTCCATGCCTCACTGAAGCCTTCTCTCCTTTCCTCACTGAACCCTTCCCTCTTCCCTACTGAACACTTCTCCCCGTCACTCACTGTTCAATTCTCTATATCCGTCACTGAATCCTTCTGTCCTTCACTCAATGAATTGTTCACTCTGTTCATCACTAAAAGCACTCTCCGTTCCTGACTATATGCCTCTCTCCATCCATCACTGAACCATTCTCCAAATCCCTCACTGAACATTTATTTACATTCCTGATTGAACGCCTCTCTCCATCCCTCACTGATCACTTTTCTACGTCCGTCACTGAGACATTCTCTCCGTTCCTCACTGAACCCTTCTCTCCATCCCTCATAGGACCTTTCTCCCTTTAGCTCACTTAAACCTTCTCTCCGTTCCGAACTGTAGCTTTATCACCGTTTCAAACTGAAATCCTCTCTTCAACGCTTACTGTACACTTCTCTCCATCGCCCACTGAACCCTTCTCCCCGTTATACAATGAACGCCTGTTTCTTTCCCTCACTGGACATTCCCTCCATCCCTCATTGAAACATTCCCTCTAATACTCACTGAAACCTTCCCCTCGTCGTTCACTGAACCCTTCTCTCTGTCCCTTACTGAACGGCTCTCTCCCTTCCTCAGTGAAAACTTCTCTCGACCCTAACTGAACCCTTCTCTCTTTTCGTCACTGCTCCAATCTCTACCTCCCACAATTAACCTTTCTCTCCGCCACTCACTGATCCATTTTCTCTGTCCCTCAATGAACGCCTATCTCCGTACCTCACTGAACATTTATCTCCGTCCCTTACTGAACCCTTCTCTCCAACCCTCACTGAACAATTCTTCCTTTTCCTCACTGAACCCTTCTCACCATTCCTCACTGAACCTTTCTACCCCTTCCTTACTGAATATTTCTCCACGACCATCACTGGACCATTCTCTCCATCCGTCACTGAACCCTTCTGTCCATCACGCAATGAATCATTCACGCTGTTCCTCACTAAATGCACTCTCCGTTCCTGACGTAATACCAATCTCCATCAAACACTGAACCATTCTCCAAATTCCTCACTGAACACTTCTTCCTTTTCCTCACTGAAAGTTTCTCTCCATTCATCACTGAACCCTTCATTTCTTCCTTACTGAACATTTCTGGCCGTCCCTCACTGGACCATTCTCTCTATATGTCACAGAATCCTTCTGTCCATTACTCAATGAATTGTTCACTCTGTTCCTCACTAAATGCACACTTCGTCCCTGACTAAATGCCTCTCTCCATCAATAAGTGAACCATTCTCCAAATCCATCACTGAACACTTATTTACATTCCTGATGGAACGCCTCTCTCCGTCCCTCAGTGATCACTTCTCTCCGTCCCTCTGTCCCTCACTGAGCCATTGTCCCTTTCCCTCAATGATACCTTCTTTCCGTCCCTCACTGAACATTTTTCTCCGTCATTCACTGAACCATTCAGTCTGTTCCCCAATGATCCCTTCTCTCCGTCCCTCACTGAGCCATTCTCACCCTACCTCACTGAACCTTTCTCCCCTCCCACACTGGACCATTCTCTATTTCGGTCACTAAAGCCTTTTCGTCGTTCCATATTGAAACCTTCTCTCTGTTCTTCACCGAATGCATCTCTCCGCTCCTCACTGAACCCTTCAGTCCATTGCCCACTGAACCCTTCTCTCCTTTCTTCACTGAATCCTTCTCTCCATCCTTCACTGACCACTTTACTCCGTCACTCACTGAACCATTCAGTCCGTTCCCCACTTATATCTTCTCTTCTTCCCTCACTGAACGCTTCTCTCGGCCCATCACTGAACCCTTCAGTCCGTTGCCCACTAATCCCTTCTCTCCATTTCTCAATGAAAACTTCTCTCTATCCATCACTGAACCATTCTCCACATCCCTCACTGTATCCTTCTCTCCGTCAGTCACTGAACACTTATTTCCATTCCTGATTTAACGGCTCTATTCTTCCCTCAGTGATCCCTTCTGTCCATCCCTCACTGATCCCTTTTCTCTGTAGCACACTGAAGGCCTCTCTCGTAATTATCTAATTCTAAATCAATCAACGGTTGCATATTCCCTAATAAAAATATATCAGGGTCTAATACAATATGAAGATTATATAGATTATTAAATACAGATTGAATACCTTTCCAAAATTGTTGTAAACGATCACACAACCAAGCAGCATGTAAAAAAGTACCAGAAACCTGATCACAACGAAAACAAAGATCTGACTTTTGTTTGATTATGGAAAGAACATCTTTTTCTATAGAAGATAAGATGTCTTTTTGTAAGTTAAAGTGGACCCCATTTATTGATTATATACAATTTAAATAAGTTTGAATTAATGATTTTTTCTTTAAAAAAACTTATTTTATTATATATTTTTTCTATATATATGTTTTCTTTTTTTTTCGTTTTTTTATTATTAGTTGTTTTTTTTTCGTTTAAGTTCTATTTGTTTTTGTTTTTTCATATATATTCTTATATAATAAAATTTTTTTTGGATTAATAATTAATACTTAATTAATATTTTTTTTGTTTTTTATATATATCGATCTTTTTTTTAAGATATACATTTTTATTTTTTTAAAATTTTACTAATAGTATTAATTCTTCACTCTTTATTGTGGGGTTGGGGAGGGGGGTGTTTAGGGGTTAAAAATTTTTTTAGTCTTAGTTTTTAGTTGTTAGGGAGAGATGCCGAGATTGGTATTGTATTAACTATGTTACTTTGTGCTTGTATTACTTTATTTTGTATTTTTTCTGTACGTGAATTACTTACTTTCTTCATATTTTAAAATTAATCAATAAAGTTTCGAAAAAACAACTGAAGGCCTATCTCCTTTCGTCACTGAACCCTTCCCTCCGTCCATCAATGAAGCATTTCCTCCTCCCCTCACCGAAACTTTCAGTCCTTTCCCCACTGATCCCTTCTCTCCTTTCTTCAGTAAATCCTTCTCTCCATCCTTCACTGAACCCGTTTCCCCGTCACTCAGAACCCTTCATGCCGTTCCCGACTGATCCCTTTTCTCCTTCCCACACTGAAGAGTTTCTCTCCGTTCCTCACTGAACCCTTCTCTCTAACCCTCACTGAACCCTTCACTCCAACCTTCACTGAACACTTCTACCCCTTCCCTACTGAACACCTCATCCCGTAACTTACTGATCCATTCTCTATATCCGTCACTGAAGTCTCCTGTCCAGCACTCAATGAATCGTTCACTCTGTTCATCAGTAAAAGCAACCTCCGTTCCTGACTAAATGCCTCTCTCCATCCATCACTGAACCATTCTCCAAATCCCTCACTGAACACTTATTTACATTCCTGATGCAATGGCTCTCTCCATCCCTTAGTGATCCCTTCCCTCCGTCCCTCACTGAGCCGTTCTCCCTGTCCCTCAATGATACATTTCTCCGTCACACACTGATCCCATCTCTCAGTCGCACACTGAAGGCATCTCTCCGTTCCTCACTGAATGCATTTCTCCGCCACTCACTGAACGCTTCTGTCCATTCCCCACTGATCCCTTGTCTCCTTTCCTCACTGAATCCTTCTCTCCATCCTTCACTGACCCATTTACTCCGTCACTCACTGAACCATTCATTCCATTCCCCACTGATCCCTTCTCTTCTTTCCTAACCGAACGCTTCTCTCCGCACCTTACTGAACCCTTCAGTCCGTTGCCCACTGATTCCTTCTCTCCACTCCTCACTGAAATCTTTTCTCCATCCATCACTGAAACATTCTCCACATCTCTCACTGAACCCTTCTCTCCGTCCCTCACTGAACACTTATTACATTCCTGATTGAATGCCTCTATCCGTCCCTCAATGATCCCTTCTCTCCGTCCCTCACTGATCCCCTCTCTCAGTCGTACATTGAAGGCCTCTCTCCGTTCCTCTCTGAACCCTATTCTCCATCCTTCACATAACCCTTCACTCCATGCCACACTGGGACCTTCTCTCCATTCCTCAATTCTTTCTTTTCCCTGTACATCACTGAAACATTCTCTCCGTTCCTCACTGAACCCTTCTCTCCGTCTCTCATAGGAACTTTCTCCCTTTAGTTCACTGGAAACTTCTCTCCGTTCTAAACTGTAGATTAATCACCGTTTCAAACTGAAATCCTCTCTTCAACCCTTACTGTACACTTCTCTCCATCCCCCACTGAACCCTTCTCCTCGTTATACACTGAACGCCTGTTTCTTTCCCTCACTGGATATTCTCTCTGTCCCTCATTAAAACATTCCCTCTATCACTCACTGCACCTTTCCCCTCGTTGTTCACTGAAACCTTGTCTCTGTCCCTCACAGAACGGCTCTCTCCATTCCTCAGTGAACATTTCTCTCCGTCCCTAACTGAACCCTTCTCTCTATTCCTCATTGATCCCTTCTCTATCTTCTGCAATGAATCCTTCTCTCCGCCCCTCACTGATCCATTCTCTCTATCCCTCAATGAACGCCTATTTCCGTTCTTCACTGAACATTTATCTCCGTCCCTCACTGAACCCTTCTCTCCATCCCTCACTGAATACTTCTTCCTTTTCCTCACTGAACCCTTCTCACCATTCCTCACTGAATCCTTCTCCCCCTTCTTCACTGAACACTTCTCCCAGTCCCTAACTGGACCATTCTCTCCATCCGTCACTGAACCCTTCTGTCCATCACTCAATGAATTGTTCACTCTGTTCCTCACTAAATGCACACTCCGTTCTTGACGAAATGCTTCTCACCATCAATCACTGAACCATTCTCCAAATCCTTCACTGAATATTTATTTACATTGCTAATTGAACGCCTCTCTCCGTCCATCAGTGATTCCTTCTCTTCTCCCCTCACTGAGCCATTCTCCCTGCCTCTCAATGATACCTTCTCTCCGTCCCTCATTGATCCCTTCTCCCCGTCCTTCACTGAACGCTTTTCTCCCTCACTCACTGAAACCTTCAGTCCGTTTCCCAATGATCCCTTCTCTCTGTCCCTCACTGAACCATTCTCACCCTATCTCACTGAACCCTTCTCCCCTCCCTCACTGGTCCATTCTCTATTTCGGTCACTAAACCCTTCTCTCTGTTCCATACTGAAACCTACTCTCCATTCCTCACTGAATGCATCTCTCCGCCCCTCACTGAATCCTTCTCTCCAACCCTCACTAAACCCTTCTTACTTTTCCTCACTGAAACCTTCTCTCCATTCATCACTGAATCCTTCAACCCTTCCTTACTGCACACTTCTCCTCGTCCCTCACTGCACCATTCTCTCTATCTGTTACTGAACCCTTCTGTCCATCACTCAATGAATCGTTCACTCTGTTCCTCACTGAATGCACATTCCGTTCCTGACTAAATGCCTCTCTCCATCAATAAGTGAACCATTCTCCAAACCCCTCACTGAACACTTATTTACATTCCTGATTGAACGCCTCTCTCCATACCTCACTGATCACTTTTCTACGTCCGTCACTGAGCCATTCTCCCTGTCCCTCAATGCTACCTTCTCTCCGTCCCTCACTGATCCCTTCACTCAGTCCTTCACTGAACCCTTTTGTCAGTCACTCACTGAACCCTTCTGTCCATCACTCAATGAGTCGTTCACTCTGTTCCTCAGTAAATGCACTCTCCCTTCCTGACTAAATGCCTCTCTCCCATCACTAAACCATTCTCTCACTGAACACATATTTACATTCCTGATTGAACGCCTCTCTCCATCCCTCAGTGATCACTTCTCTCCGTCTCTCCGTCCCTCACTGAGCCATTGTCCCTGTCACACAATGATACCGTCTATCCGTCCCTCACTGAGCCATTGTCCCTGTCACACAATGATACCGTCTATCCGTCCCTCACTGAACGCTTTTCTCCATCACTCACTGAACCATTCAGTGCGTTCCCCAACGATCCCTTCTCTCCATCCCTCAGTGAGCCATTCTCACCCTACCTCACTGAACCTTTCTCCCCTCCCACACTGGACCATTTTCTATTTCGGTCACTAAAGCCTTTTCGCCGTTCAATATTGAAACCTTCTCTCCGTTCTTCACCGAATGCATCTCTCTGCTCCTCACTGAACCCTTCAGTCCGTTGCCCACTGAACCCTTCTCTCCTTTCTTCACTGAATCCTTCTCTCCATCCTTCACTGACCCCTTTACTCCGTCACTCACTGAATCATCCAGTCCGTTCCCCACTTATCCCTTCTCTTCTTCCCTCACTGAACGCTTCTCTCGGCCCCTCACTGAACCCTTCAGTCCGTTGCCCACTAATCCCTTCTCTCCATTCCTCACTGAAAACTTCTCTCTATCCATCACTGAACCATTCTCCACATCCCTCACTGTATCCTTCTCTCCGTCAGTCACTGAACACTTATTTCCATTCCTGATTTAACGGCTCTATTCTTCCCTCAGTGATCCCTTCTCTCCGTCCCTCACTGATCCCTTTTCTCTGTAGCACACTGAAGGCCTCTCTCGTAATTATCTAATTCTAAATAATCAACGGTTACATATTCCCTAATAAAAATATATCAGGGTCTAATACAATATGAAGATTATATAGATTATTAAATACAGATTGAATACCTTTCCAAAATTGTTGTAAACGATCACACAACCAAGCAGCATGTAAAAAAGTACCAGAAACCTGATCACAACGAAAACAAAGATCTGACTTACTAAAACCAAATTTTATTTTATTCACTTAGCGCTGGCAGTGGCCAAGAAATGTATAGTGATTACTTGGAAGAATAGAAATGTATTGTCTTTAGATAGTGGTATTCAGAGATGAAGATTTGTTTGATTATGGAAAGAACATCTTTTTCTATAGAAGATAAGATGTCTTTTTGTAAGTTAAAGTGGACCCCATTTATTGATTATATACAATTTAAATAAGTTTGAATTAATCATATTTTCTTTAAAAAAACTTATTTTATTATATATTTTTTCTATATATATGTTTTCTTTTTTTTTCTTTTTTTAAAGTTTTTTATTATTTGTTGTTTTTCTTCGTTTATGTTCTTTTTGTTTTTGTTTTTTCATATATATTCTTATATAATAAATTTTTTTGGATTAATAATTAATACTTAATTAATTTTTTTTGTTTTTTAAACATATCGATCTTTTTTTTAAGATATACATTTTTAATTTTTAAAAATTTTACTAATAGTATTAATTCTTCACTCTTTATTGTGGGGTTGGGGAGGGGGGTGTTTAGGGGTTAAAATATTTTTTTAGTCTTAGTTTTTAGTTGTAAGGGAGAGATGCCGAGATTGGTATTGTATTAACTATGTTACTTTGTGCTTGTATTACTTTATTTTGTATTTTTTCTGTACGTGAATTACTTACTTTCTTCATATTTTAAAATTAATCAATAAAGTTTCGAAAAAAACAACTGAAGGCCTATCTCCTTTCGTCACTGAACCCTTCCCTCCGTCCATCAATGAAGCCTTTCCTCCTCCCCTCACCAAACCCTTCAGTCCTTTCCCCACTGATCCCTTCTCTCCTATCTTCAGTAAATCCTTCTCTCCAACCTTCACTGAACCCGTTTCCCCGTCGCTCAGAACCCTTCATGCCGTTCCCGACTGATCCCTTTTCTCCTTCCCACACTGAAGGCCTTCTCTCCGTTCCTCACTGAACCCTTCTGTCTAACCCTCACTGAACCCTTCACTCCAACCTTCACTGAACACTTCTTCCCTTTCGTCACTGAACCCTTCTCTCCATTCGTCACTGAACCCTTCTATCCCTTCCTTACTGAACACCTCATCTCGTCACTCACTGATCCATTCTCTATATCCGTCACTGAAGCCTCCTGTCCATCACTCAATGAATCGTTCACTCTGTTCATCACTAAAAGCAATCTCCATTCCTTACTAAATGCCTCTCTCCATCCATCACTGAACCATTCTCCAAATCCCTCACTGAACACTTATTTACATTCCTGATGCAATGGCTCTCTCCATCCCTCAGTGATCCCTCCCTCCATCCTTCACTGAGCGGTTCTCCCTGTCCCTCAATGATACCTTCTCTTCGTCACACACGGATCCCATCTCTCAGTCGCACACTGAAGGCATCTCTCCGTTCCTCACTGAATGCATTTCTCCGCCACTCACTGAACGCTTCTGTCCATTCCCCATTGATCCCTTGTCTCCTTTCCTCACTGAATCCTTCTCTCCATCCTTCACTGACACATTTACTCCGCCCCTTACTGAACCCTTCAGTCCGTTGCCCACTGATTCCTTCTCTCCACTCCTCACTGAAATCTTTTCTCCATCCATCACTGAAACATTCTCCACATCCCTCACTGAACCCTTCTCTCCGTCCCTCACTGAACACTTAATACATTCCTGATTGAACGCCTCTATCCGTCCCTCAATGATCCCTTTTCTCCGTCCCTCACTGATCCCTTCACTCAGTCGTACACTGAAGGCCTCTCTCCGTTCCTCTCTGAACCCTATTCTCCATCCTTCACATAACCCTTCACTCCATGCCACACTGGAACCTTCTCTCCATTCCTCAATTCTTCCTTTTCCCTGTACATCACTGAAACATTCTCTCCGTTCCTCACTGAACCCATCTCTCCGTCTCTCATAGGACCTTTCTCACTTTAGTTCACAGGAAACTTCTCTCCGTTCCAAACTGTAGCTTAATCACCGTTTCAAACTGAAATCCTCTCTTCAACCCTTACTGTACACTTCTCTCCATCCCCCACTGAACACTTCACTTCGTTATACACTGAACGCCTGTTTCTCTCCCTCACTGGATATTCCCTCCGTCCCTCATTGCAACATTCCCTCTATCACTCACTGAACCTTTCCCCTCGTTGTTCTCTGAAACCTTGTCTCTGTCCCTCACAGAACGGCTCTCTTCATTCCTCAGTGAACATTTCTCTCCGTCCCTAACTGAACCCTTCTCTCTATTCCTCATTGATCCCTTCTCTATCTTCTGCAATGAATCCTTCTCTCCGTTCCCCAATGATCCCTTCTCTCCTCCCCTCGCTGAACACTTCTTTCTGTCCCTCAATTGACTCTTCTGTCCATTCCTCACTGAAGCCTTCTCTCCATTCCTCACTGAATCCTTCTCCCCCTTCCTTTCTGAATACTTCTCCCCGTCGCTCACTTGTCCATTCTCTCTATCCGTCACTGAAGCCTTCTGTCTATCACTCAATGTATCGTTCACTCTGTTCCTCACTAAATGCACTCTCCCTTCCTGACTAAATGCCTCTCTCCCATCACTGAACCATTGTCTCACTGAACACATATTTACATTCCTGATTGAACGCCTATATCCGTCCCTCAGTGATCACTTCTCTCCGTCCCTCCGTCCCTCACTGAGCCATTGTCCCTGCCCCTCAATGATACCTTCTCTCCGTCGCTCACTGAGCCATTCTCACCCTACCTCACTGAACCTTTCTCCCCTCCCACACTGGACCATTCTCTATTTCGGTCACTAAAGCCTTTTCCCCGTTTCTTCTCTCCGTTCTTCACCGAATGCATCTCTCCGCTCCTCACTGAACCCTTCAGTCCGTTGCCCACTGAACCCTTCTCTCCTTTCTTCACTGAATCCTTCTCTCCATCCTTCACTGACCCCTTTACTCCGTCATTCACTGAATCATTCAGTCCGTTCCCCACTTATCCCTTCTCTTCTTCCCTCACTGAACGCTTCTCTCGGCCCTCACTGAACCCTTCAGTCCGTTGCCCACTAATCCCTTCTCTCCATTCCTCACTGAAAACCTCTCTCTATCCATCACTGAACCATTCTCCACATCCCTCACTGTATCCTTCTCTCCGTCAGTCACTGAACACTTATTTCCATTCCTGATTTAACGGCTCTATTCTTCCCTCAGTGATCCCTTCTCTCCGTCCCTCACTGGTCCCTTTTCTCTGTAGCACACTGAAGGCCTCTCTCGTAATTATCTAATTCTAAATCAATCAACGGTTACATATTCCCTAATAAAAATATATCAGTGTCTAATACAATATGAAGATTATATAAATTATTAAATACAGATTGAATACCTTTCCAAAATTGTTGTAAACGATCACACAACCAAGCAGCATGTAAAAAGGTACCAGAAACCTGATCACAACGAAAACAAAGATCTGACTTACTAAAACCAAATTTTATTTTATTCACTTAGCGCTGGCAGTGGCCTAGAAATGTATAGCGATTACTTGGAAGAATAGAAATGTATTGTCTTTAGATAGTGGTATTCAGAGATGAAGTTTTGTTTGATTATGGAAAGAACATCTTTCTCTATAGAAGATAAGATGTCTTTCTGTAAGTTAAAGTGGACCCCATTTATTGATTATATACAATTTAAATAAGTTTGAATTAATCATATTTTCTATAAAAAAAACTTATTTTATTATATATTTTTTCTATATATATGTTTTCTTTTTTTTTTCTTTTTTTAAAGTTTTTTTATTATTTGTTGTTTTTTTTTCGTTTATGTTCTTTTTGTTTTTGTTTTTTCATATATATTCTTATATAATAAAATTTTTTTGGATTAATAATTAATTCTTAATTAATATTTTTTTTGTTTTTTATACATATCGATCTTTTTTTAAGATATACATTTTTAATTTTTAAAAATTTTACTAATAGTATTAATTCTTCACTCTTTATTGTGGGGTTGGGGAGGGGGGTGTTTAGGGGTTAAAATATTTTTTTAGTCTTAGTTTTTAGTTGTTAGGGAGAGATGCCGAGATTGGTATTGTATTAACTATGTTACTTTGTGCTTGTATTACTTTATTTTGTATTTTTTCTGTACGTGAATTACTTACTTTCTTCATATTTTAAAATTAATCAATAAAGTTTCGAAAAAACAACTGAAGGCCTATCTCCTTTCGTCACTGAACCCTTCCCTCCGTCCATCATGAAGCCTTTCCTCCTCCCCTCACCAAACCCTTCAGTCCTTTCCCCACTGATCCCTTCTCTCCTTTCTTCAGTAAATCCTTCTCTCCATCCTTCACTGAACCCGTTTCCCCGTCACTCAGAACCCTTCATGCCGTTCCCGACTGATCCCTTTTCTCCTTCCCACACTGAAGAGTTTCTCTCCGTTCCTCACTGAACCCTTCTCTCTAACCCTCACTGAACCCTTCACTCCAACCTTCACTGAACACTTCTTCCCTTTCGTCACTGAACCCTTCTCTCCATTCGTCACTGAACCCTTCTATCCCTTCCTTACTGAACACCTCATCCCGTCACTCACTGATCCATTCTCTATATCCGTCACTGAAGCCTCCTGTCCATCACTCAATGAATCGTTCACTCTGTTCATCACTAAAAGCAATCTCCGTTCCTGACTAAATGCCTCACTCCATCCATCACTGAACCATTCTCATCATCCCTCACTGAACCCTTCTCTCCGTCCCTCACTGAACACTTATTTACATTCCTGATTGAACGCCTCTGTGCATCACTCAGTGATCCCTTCTCTCCGTCCCTAACTGATCGCTTCTCTCCAACCCACACTGAACCCTTCTTCAAGTTATACATTGAACGCCTGTTTCTTTCCCTCACTGGACATTCTCTCAGTCCCTCATTGCAACCTTCTCTCTATCACTAACTGAACTCATCCCCTCGTTGTTCACCGAACCCTTCTCTCTGTCCCTCACTGAACGGCACACTCCATTTCTCAGTGAACCCTTCTCTCCGTCCCTAACTGAAACCTTCCCTCTATCCCTCACTGATCCCTTCTCTATCTTCCTCAATGAATCCTTCTCTCCGCCCCTCACTGATCCATTCTCTCTGTCCCTCAATGAACGCCTATTTCTGTTCCTCACTGAACATTTCTCTCCTTTCCTCACTGAACCGTTCTTTCAAACACTCACTGAACACCTTCCTTTTCCTCACTGAACCCTTTTCTCCAGTCCTCACTGAATCCTTCTACCCCTTCCTTACTGAACAATTCTTCCTGTCCCTCACGTGTGCATTCTCTGAATCCGTCACTGAATCCTTCTGTCCTTCACTCAATGAATCGTTCACTCTGTTCATCACTAAATGCACTCTCCCTTCCTGACTAAACGCCTCTCTCCCATCACTGAACCATTGTCTCACTGAACACATATTTACATTCCTGATTGAACGCCTATCTCCGTCCCTCAGTGATCACTTCTCTCCGTCCCTCCGTCCCTCACTGAGCCATTGTCCCTGCCCCTCAATGATACCTTCTCTCCGTCGCTCACTGAGCCATTCTCACCCTACCTCACTGAACCTTTCTCCCCTCCCACACTGGACCATTCTCTATTTCGGTCATTAAAGCCTTTTCCCCGTTTCTTCTCTCCATTCTTCACCGAATGCATCTCTCCGCTCCTCACTGAACCCTTCAGTCCGTTGCCCACTGAACCCTTCTCTCCTTTCTTCACTGAATCCTTCTCTCCATCCTTCACTGACCCCTTTACTCCGTCACTCACTGAATCATTCAGTCCGTTCCCCACTTATCCCTTCTCTTCTTCCCTCACTGAACGCTTCTCTCGGCCCCTCACTGAACCCTTCAGTCCGTTGCCCACTAATCCCTTCTCTCCATTCCTCACTGAAAACTTCTCTCTATCCATCACTGAACCATTCTCCACATCCCTCACTGTATCCTTCTCTCCGTCAGTCACTGAACACTTATTTCCATTCCTGATTTAACGGCTCTATTCTTCCCTCAGTGATCCCTTCTCTCCGTCCCTCACTGGTCCCTTTTCTCTGTAGCACACTGAAGGCCTCTCTCGTAGTTATCTAATTCTAAATCAATCAACGGTTACATATTCCCTAATAAAAATATATCAGGGTCTAATACAATATGAAGATTATATAAATTATTAAATACAGATTGAATACCTTTCCAAAATTGTTGTAAACGATCACACAACCAAGCAGCATGTAAAAAAGTACCAGAAACCTGATCACAACGAAAACAAAGATATGACTTACTAAAACCAAATTTTATTTTATTCACTTAGCGCTGGCAGTGGCCAAGAAATGTATAGCGATTACTTGGAAGAATAGAAATGTATTGTCTTTAGATAGTGGTATTCAGAGATGAAGTTTTGTTTGATTATGGAAAGAACATCTTTCTCTATAGAAGATAAGATGTCTTTTTGTAAGTTAAAGTGGACCCCATTTATTGATTATATACAATTGAAATAAGTTTGAATTAATCATATTTTCTATAAAAAAACTTATTTTATTATATATTTTTTCTAAATATATGTTTTCTTTTTTTTCTTTTTTTTTCAGTTTTTTTATTATTAGTTGTTTTTTTTCGTTTAAGTTGTTTTTGATTTTGTTTTTTCATATATATGCTTATATAATAAAATTTTTTTGAATTAATAATTAATACTTAATTAATATATTTTTTGTTTTTTATATATATCGAACTTTTTTTTAAGATATACATTTTTTAAAAAAAATTTTACTAATAGTATTAATTCTTCACACTTTAGTGTGGGGTTGGGGAGGGGGGTGTTTAGGGGTTAAAATATTTTTTTAGTCTTAGTTTTTAGTTGTTTGGGAGAGATTCCGAGATAGGTATTGTATTAACTATGTTACTTTGTGCTTGTATTACTTTATTTTGTATTTTTTCTGTACGTGAATTACTTACTTTCTTCATATTTTAAAATTAATCAATAAAGTTTCGAAAAGAAACTGAAGGCCTCTCTCCTTTCCTCACTGAACCGTTCCCTCTGTCCATCAATGAAGCCTTTCCTCCTCCCCTCACCGAACCCTTCAGTCCTTTCCCCACTGATCCCTTCTCTCCTTTCTTCAGTAAATCCTTCTTTCCATCCATCACTGAACCCGTTTCCCCGTTCCCCACGGATCCCTTTTCTCCTTCCCACACTGAAGGCCTTCTCTCCGTTCCTCACTGAAGCCTTCTGTCTAACCCTCACTGAACCCTTCACTCCAACCTTCACTGAACACTTCTTCCCTTTCCTCACTGAACCCTTCTCTCCATTCGTCACTGAACCCTTCTATCCCTTCCTTACTGAACACCTCATCCCGTCACTCACTGATCCATTCTCTATATCCGTCACTGAAGCCTCCTGTCCATCACTCAATGAATCGTTCACTCTGTTCATCACTAAAAGCAATCTCCGTTCCTGACTAAATGCCTCTCTCCATCCATCACTGAACCATTCTCATCATCCCTCACTGAACCCTTCTCTCCGTCCCTCACTGAACACTTATTTACATTCCTGATTGAACGCCTCTGTGCATCACTCAGTGATCCCTTCTCTCCGTCCCTAACTGATCGCTTCTCTCCAACCCACACTGAACCCTTCTTCAAGTTATACATTGAACGCCTGTTTCTTTCCCTCACTGGACATTCTCTCAGTCCCTCATTGCAACCTTCTCTCTATCACTAACTGAACTCATCCCCTCGTTGTTCACCGAACCCTTCTCTCTGTCCCTCACTGAACGGCACACTCCATTTCTCAGTGAACCCTTCTCTCCGTCCCTAACTGAAACCTTCCCTCTATCCCTCACTGATCCCTTCTCTATCTTCCTCAATGAATCCTTCTCTCCGCCCCTCACTGATCCATTCTCTCTGTCCCTCAATGAACGCCTATTTCTGTTCCTCACTGAACATTTCTCTCCTTTCCTCACTGAACCGTTCTTTCAAACACTCACTGAACACCTTCCTTTTCCTCACTGAACCCTTTTCTCCAGTCCTCACTGAATCCTTCTACCCCTTCCTTACTGAACAATTCTTCCTGTCCCTCACGTGTGCATTCTCTGAATCCGTCACTGAATCCTTCTGTCCTTCACTCAATGAATCGTTCACTCTGTTCATCACTAAAAGCACTCTCCGTTACTGACTAAATGCCTCTCTCCATCCATCACTGAACCATTCTCCAAATCCCTCACAGAACACTTATTTACATTCCTGATTGAACGCCTCTCTCCGTCCCTCAGTGATCCCCTCTCTCCTTTCCACACTGAACCATTCTCCCTGTCCCTCAATGATACCTTCCCTCCGTCCCTCACTGAGCCCTTCTCACCGTCCTTCACTGAACGCTTTTCTCCATCACTCACTGAACCCTTCAGTCCCTTCCCCAATGATCCCTTCACTCCGTCGACACTGAACCATTCTCACCCTACCTCACTGAACCCTTATTCCCTCCCACACTGGACCATTCTCTATTTCGGTCACTGCACCCTTCTCCCCGTTACATACTGACACCTTCTCTCCTTTCCTCACTGAATGAATCTCTCCGCTCCTCACTGAACACTTCAGTCCGTTCCCCACTGACCGCTTCTCTGCTTTCTTCACTGAAGCCTTCTCTCCATCGTTCACTGACCACTTTACTCCGTCGCTCACTGAACCATTCAGTCCGTTCCCCACTGATCCCTTCTCTTCTTCCCTCACTGAACGCTTCTCTCCGCCCCTCACTGAACCCTTCTGTCTGTTCCCCAATGATCCCTTCTCTCCATTCCTCACTGAATCAATCTCCGCTTCCTTACTGAACACTTCTCACCTCCCTCACTGCACCATTCTCCCCATCCGTCACTGAACCCTTCTGTTCATCACTCAATGAATCGTTCACTCTCTTCCTCAATAAATGCACTCTCCCTTCCTGACAAAATGCCTCTCTCCATCCATCACTGAACCATTCTTCAAATCTCTCACTGAACACTTATTTACATTCCTGATTGAGCGCCTCTCTCCATCCCTCAGTGATCCCTTCTCTCCATCCTTCACTGAACGCTTTTTTCTGACACTCACTGAACCCTTCAGTCCGTTCCCCAATGAACCCTTCTCTCCATCGTCACGGAACCATTCTAACCCTACCTCACTGACCCTTTCTCTACTTTCCTCACTGAATCCTTCTCTCCATCTTTCACTGACACCTTTACTCCGTCACTCATTGAACCATTCAGTCCGTTCCCCACTGATCCGTTCTCTTCTTCCCTCACTGAACGCTTCTCTCCACCCCTCAATGAACCATTCAGTCCATTGTCCACTCATACCTTCTCTCCATTCCTCAATTAAACCTTCTCTCTATCCATCACTGAACCCTTCTCCACATCCCTCACTGTATCCTTCTCTCCGTCCCTCATTGAACACTTATTTCCATTCCTGATTGAACGCCTCTATGCGTCTCACAGTGATCCCTTCTCTCCGTCTCTCACTGATCCCTTCTCTCAGTCGTACAATGAAGGCCTCTCTCCATTCCTCACTGAATCCTTCTCTCCGTCGTTCAATGAAGCCTTTCCTACTCCCCTCACCGAACCCTTCAGTCTTTTTCACACTGATCACTTCTCTCAGTTCTTTAGTAAACCCTTCTCTCCATCCTACACTGAACCCATTTGCCCGTCACTCATTGAACCCTTCATGCCGTTCGCCACTGATCCCTTTTCTCCTTCCCTCACTGAATCCTTCTCTCCATCCCTCACTGAATAGTTTTCTCCAACCCTCAATGAACACTTCTTCCTTTTCCTCACTGAACCCTTTTCTCCAATCATCACTAAATCCTTCTAACCCTTCCCAAATGAACCTTCTCTCCGACCTTCACTGGTCCATTCTCTCCATACCTCACTGAACCCTTCTCCTCTTCCCTCACTGAAGCCTTCTCTCTGTCCTTCACTGATCTTTTCTCCGCCCCAATTGAACACTTTTCAGTCCGTTCCCCACTGATGTCTTCTCTCTTTCCATCACTGAACGCTTCCCTCCATCCTTCACTGATTCCTTTTATCCGTCCCTCATTGAACCCTTCAATCCTTTCCCCAATGATCCCTTCTCTCTTTCACTCACTGAACCATCCTCTCTGTCCCTCACTGAACCATTCTCTCTGTCCATCACAGAACCCTTCTCTCCATCCCTCACTGAAACCTTTTCCCCTTTCCTCCCTGAACCCTATTGTCCATCACTCACTCAATCCTTTTTGTTCACTGAAACCTGCTCTCTGTCCCTCATTGAACGGCTCCCTCCATTCCTCAGTGAACCCTTCTTTCCGTCCCTAACTGAACCCTTCTCTCTGTTCCTCATTGATCCCTCCTCTATCTTCATCACTGAACCCTTCTCTTCGTCCCTCACTGATCACTTCTCTCTGTCCCTCAATGAACGCCAATCTCCGTTCTTCATTGAACATTTCGCTCCATCCCTCACTGAAGCCTTCTCTCCTTTCCTCACTGAATCTTTCTCTCCATCTTTCACTGGCCACTTTACTCCATCACTCACTGAACCATTCAGTTCGTTCCCCACTGATCCCTTCTCTTCTTCCCTCACTGAAAGCTTCTCTCCTCCCCTCAATGAACCGTTCAGTCCGTTGTCCACTCATCCCTTCTCTCCATTCCTTAATGAACCCTTCTCTCTATCCATCACTGAACCCTTCTCCACGTCCCTCACTGTATCCTTCTCTCTGTCCCTCATTGAACACTTATTTCCATTCCTGATTGATCGCCTTTATGCATCCCGCAGTGATCCCTTCTCTCCGACTCTCACTGATCCCTTCTCTCAGTCGTACTCTGAAGGCCTCTCTCCATTCCTCACTGAACCCTTCTCTCCGCCCTTCAATGAAGCCTTTCCTCCTCCCCTCACCGAACCTTTAAGTCCTTTTCACATTGATCACTTCTCTCAGGTCTTCAGTAAACATTTCCCTCCATCCCACACTGAACCCGTTTGCCTGTCACTCACTGAAACCTTCATGCAGTTCCCCACTGATCCCTTTTCTCCTTCCCTCACTGAATCCTTCTCTCCATCCCTCACTGAATAGTTTTCTCCAACCCTCAATTAACACTTCTTCCTTTTCCTCACTGAAACCTTCTCTCCATTCATCACTAAATCCTTCTAATACTTCCCAAATGAACCTTCTCTCCGTCCCTCACTGGTCCATTCTCTCCATCCCTCACTGAACCCTTCTCCTCTTCCCTCACTGAAGCCTTCTCTCTGTCCTTCACTGGTCTTTTCTCCGCCCCAATTGAACACCTTTCAGTCCGTTCCCCACTGATGCCTTCTCTCTTTCCATCACTGGACCCTTCCCTCCATCCTTCACTGATTCCTTTTATCCGTCCCTCATTGAACCCTTCAATCCTTTCCCCAATGATCCCTTCTCTCTTTCACTCACTGAACCATCCTCTCTGTCCCTCACTGAACCATTCTCTCTGTCCATCACAGAACCCTTCTCTCCATCCCTCAATGAAACCTTTTCCCCTTTCCTCCCTGAACCCTATTGTCCATCACTCACTCAATCCTTTTTGTTCACTGAAACCTGCTCTCTGTCCCTCATTGAACGGCTCCCTCCATTCCTCAGTGAACCCTTCTTTCCGTCCCTAACTGAACCCTTCTCTCTGTTCCTCATTGATCCCTCCTCTATCTTCATCACTGAACCCTTCTCTCCGTCCCTCACTGATCACTTCTCTCTGTCCCTCAATGAACGCCAATCTCCGTTCTTCATTGAACATTTCGCTCCATCCCTCACTGAAGCCTTCTCTCCTTTCCTCACTGAATCTTTCTCTCCATCTTTCACTGACCACTTTAATCCATCACTCACTGAACCATTCAGTTCGTTCCCCACTGATCCCTTCTCTTCTTCCCTCACTGAAAGCTTCTCTCCTCCCCTCAATGAACCGTTCAGTCCGTTGTCCACTCATCCCTTCTCTCCATTCCTTAATGAACCCTTCTCTCTATCCATCACTGAACCCTTCTCCACGTCCCTCACTGTATCCTTCTCTCTGTCCCTCATTGAACACTTATTTCCATTCCTGATTGATCGCCTTTATGCATCCCGCAGTGATCCCTTCTCTCCGACTCTCACTAATCCCTTCTCTCAGTCGTACACTGAAGGCCTCTCTCCATTCCTCACTGAACCCTTCTCTCCGTCCTTCAATGAAGCCTTTCCTCCTCCCCTCACCGAACCTTTGTCCTTTTCACATTGATCACTTCTCTCAGGTCTTCAGTAAACATTTCTCTCCATCCTACACTGAACCCGTTTGCCTGTCACTCACTGAAATCTTCATGCAGTTCCCCACTGATCCCTTTTCTCCTACCCTCACTGAATCCTTCTCTCCATCCCTCACTGAATAGTTTTCTCCAACCCTCAATTAACACTGCTTCCTTTTCCTCACTGAAACCTTCTCTCCATTCATCACTAAATCCTTCTAACACTTCCCAAATGAACCTTCTCTCCGTCCCTCACTGGTCCATTCTCTCCATCCCTCACTGAACCCTTCTCCTCTTCCCTCACTGAAGCCTTCTCTCTGTCCTTCACTGGTCTTTTCTCCGCCCCAATTGAACACCTTTCAGTCCATTCCCCACTGATGCCTTCTCTCTTTCCCTCACTGAACCCTTCCCTCCATCATTCACTGATTCCTTTTCTCCGTCCCTCATTGAACCCTTCAATCCTTTCCCCACTGATCCCTTCTCTCCTTCCCTCACTGAGCCATTCTCCCTGTCTCTCAATGATACCTCCCCTCCGTCCCTCACTGAGCCCTTCTCACCATCCTTCACTAAACGCTTTTCTCCATCACCCACTGAACCCTTCAGTCCGTTCCCCAATGATCCCTTCACTCCGTCGAAACTGAACCATTCTCACCCTACCTCACTGAACCCTACCTCACTGAACCCTTCTTCCCTCCCAACTGGACCTTTCTCTATTTCGGTCACTACACTCTTCTCCCTGTTCCATACTGACACCTTCTCTCCGTTCCTCACTGAATGAATCTCTCCGCTCCTCACTGAATGCTTCAGTCCGTTCCCCACTGAGCCCTTCTCTTCTTCCCTCACTGAACGCTTCTCTCCGCCCCTCACTGAGCCCTTCTGTCCGTTCCCCAATGATCCCTTCTCTCCATCCCTCACTGAATCCATCATCCACTTCCTTACTGAACACTTCTGCACGTCCCTCACTGGACCATTCTCCAATCCGTCACTGAACCCTTCTGTCCATCTCTCAATGTATCGTTCACTCTCTTCCTCAATAAATGCACTCTCCCTTCCTGACAAAATGCCTCTCTCCATCCATCACTGAACCATTCTCCAAATCTCTCAATGAACACTTATTTACATTCCTGATTGAACGCCTCTCTCCGTCCCTCAGTGATCCCTTCTCTCCATCCTTCACTGAACGCTTTTCTCCGACACTCACTGAACCCTTCAGTCCATTCCCCAATGAACCCTTCTCTCTGTCGTCAATGAACCATTCTAACCCTACATCACTGACCCCTTCTCTCCTTTCCTCACTAAAACCTTTTCCCCTTTCCTCTCTGAACCTTATTCTCTATCACTCACTGTGCCCTTCCCCTCGTTGTTCACTGAAACCTGCTCTCAGACCCTCATTGAACGGCTCCCTCCATTCCTCAGGGAACCCATCTCTCCATCCCTAACTGAACCCTTCTCTCTGTTCCTCACTGATCCCTCCTCTACCTACATCACAGAACCTTTCTCTCCGTCCCTCACTGATCACGTCTCTCTGACCCTCAATGAACGCCAATCTCCGTTCCTCATTGAACATTTATCTCCATCCCTCACTGAAGCCTTCTCTCCTTTCCTCACTGAACCCTTCTATCCAACCCTAACTGAACACTTCTTCCTTTTCCTCACTGAAACTTTCTCTCCATTCATCACTGAACCCTTCAACCCTTGCTTACTGAACACTTCTGCCCGTCCCTTACTGGACCATTCTCTCTATACGTCACAGAATCCTTCTGTCCATCACTCAATAAATCGTTCACTCTGTTCCTCACTAAATGCACACTCCGTCCCTGACTAAATGCCTCTCTCCATCAATAAGTTAACCGTTCTCCAAATCCCTCACTGAACACTTATTTACATTCCTGATGGAACGCCTCTCTCCATCCCTCAATGATCACTTCTCTCCGCCCGTCATTGAGCCATTCTCCCTGTCCCTCAATGCTACCTTCTCTCCGTCCCTCACTGATCTCTTCACTCAGTCCTTCACTGAACCCTTTTGTCCGTCACTCACTGAACCCTTCTGTCCATCACTCAATGAATCATTCACTCTGTTCCTCACTAAATGCACTCCCCGTTCCTGACTAAATGCCTCTCTCCATCAATCACTGAATCATTCTCCAAATTCTTCACTGAACACTTATTTACATTCTTGATTGAACGCCTCTTTCCATCCCTCAGTAATCGCTTCTCTCCGACCCTCACTGAGCCATTCTCCCTGCCCCTCAATGATACATTCTCTCCGTCCCTCACTGATTCCTTCTCTCCATCCTTCACTGAACGCATTTCTCCGTCACTCACTGAACCCTTCAGTTCGTTCCCCACAGATCCCTTCTCTCCATCCTTCACTGAACGCTTTTCTCCGTCACTCACTGAACCCTTCAGTTCGTTTCCCACTGATCCCTTCTCTCCGTCCCTCAATGAAAACTTATTTACATTCCTGATTTAACGCCTCTATCCATCACTCAGTGATCCCTTCTGTCCGTTCCCCAATGATCCCTTCTCTCCATTCCTCACTGAATCCATCATCCACTTCCTTACTGAATACTTCTCCCCGTCTCTCACTGGACCATTCTCCCCATCCGTCACTGAACCCTTCTGTCCATCTCTCAATGTATCGTTCACTCTCTTCCTCAATAAATGCACTCTCCCTTCCTGACAAAATGCCTCTCTCCATCCATCACTGAACCATTCTCCAAATCTCTCACTGAACACTTATTTACATTACTGATTGAACGCCTCTCTCCGTCCCTCAGTGATCCCTTCTCTCCTTCCCTCACTGAGCCATTCTCCCTGTCCCTCAATGATATCTTCCCTCCGTCTCTCACTGAGCCCTTCTCACCGTCCTTCACTGAACGCTTTTCTCCATCACTCACTGAACCCTTCAGTCCGTTCCCCAATGATTCCTTTACTTCGTCGACACTGAACCATTCTCACCCTATCTCACTGAACCCTTCTTCCCTCCCAACTGGACCATTCTCTATTTCGGTCACGACACTCTTCTCCCCGTTCCATACTGACACCTTCTCTCCGTTCCTCACTGAATGAATCTCTCCGCTCTTCACTGAATGCTTCAGTCCGTTTCCCACTGACCCCTTCTCTCCTTTCTTCACTGAAGCCTTCTCTCCATCCTTCACTGACCCCTTTACTCCGTCGCTCACTGAACTATTCAGTCCGTTCCCCACTGATCCCTTCTCTTCTTCCCTCACTGAACGCTTCTCTCCGCAGCTCACTGAACCCTTCTGTCCGTTCCCCAATGATCCCTTTTTTCCATTCCTCACTGAATCCATCTCCCGCTTCTTTACTGAACACTTCTCCCCGTCCCTCACTGGACCATTCTCCCCATCCGTCACTGAACCCTTCTGTCCATTTCTCAAAGTATCGTTCACTCTCTTCCTCAATAAATGCACTCTCCCTTACTGACAAAATGCCTCTCTCCATCCATCACTAAACCATTCTGCAATTCTCTCACTGAACACTTATTTACATTACTGATTGAACGCCTCTCTCCATCCCTCAGTGATCCCTTCTCTCCATCCTTCACTGAACGCTTTTCTCCGACACTCACTGAACCCTTCAGTCCGTTCCCCAATGAACCCTTCTCTCCGTCGTCACTGAACCATTCTAACCCTACGTCACTGACCCCTTCTCTCCTTTCCTCACTGAAACCTTTTCCCCTTTCTTCTCTGAACCCTATTCTCTATCACTCACTGAACCCTTCCCCTCGTTGTTCACTGAAACCTGCTCTCAGACCCTCATTGAACGTCTCCCTCCATTCCTCAGTGAACCCATCTCTCCATCCCTAACTGAACCCTTCTCTCTGTTCCTCACTGATCCCTCCTCTACCTTCATTACAGAACCCTTCTCTCCATCCCTCACTGATCACGTCTCTCTGTCCCTCAATGAACGCCAATCTCCGTTGCTCATTGAACATTTCTCTCCATCCCTCACATAAGCTTTCTCTCCTTTCATCACTGAACCCTTCTCTGCAACCCTCACAGAACACTTCTTCCTTTTCCTCACTGAAACCTTCTCTCCATTCATCACTGAACCCTTCAACTCTTCCTTACTGAACACTTCTGCCGTCCCTCACTGGACCATTCTCTCTATAAGTCACAGAATCCTTCTATCCATCACTCAATGAATCGTTCACTCTGTTCCTCACTAAATGCACACTCCGTCCCTGACTAAATGCCTCTCTCCATCAATACATGAACCATTCTCCAAATCCCTCACTGAACACTTATTTACATTCCTGATGGAACGCCTCTCTCCATCCCTCAGTGATCACTTTTCTACGTCCGTCACTGAGCCATTCTCCCTGTCCCTCAATGATATCTTCCCTCCGTCTCTCACTGAGCCCTTCTCACCGTCCTTCACTGAACGCTTTTCTCCATCACTCACTGAACCCTTCAGTCCGTTCCCCAATGATTCCTTTACTTCGTCGACACTGAACCATTCTCACCCTATCTCACTGAACCCTTCTTCCCTCCCAACTGGACCATTCTCTATTTCGGTCACGACACTCTTCTCCCCGTTCCATACTGACACCTTCTCTCCGTTCCTCACTGAATGAATCTCTCCGCTCTTCACTGAATACTTCAGTCCGTTTCCCACTGACCCCTTCTCTCCTTTCTTCACTGAAGCCTTCTCTCCATCCTTCACTGACCCCTTTACTCCGTCGCTCACTGAACTATTCAGTCCGTTCCCCACTGATCCCTTCTCTTCTTCCCTCACTGAACGCTTCTCTCCGCAGCTCACTGAACCCTTCTGTCCGTTCCCCAATGATCCCTTTTTTCCATTCCTCACTGAATCCATCTCCCGATTCCTTACTGAACACTTCTCCCCGTCCCTCACTGGACCATTCTCCCCATCCGTCACTGAACCCTTCTGTCCATTTCTCAAAGTATCGTTCACTCTCTTCCTCAATAAATGCACTCTCCCTTACTGACAAAATGCCTCTCTCCATCCATCACTAAACCATTCTCCAATTCTCTCACTGAACACTTATTTACATTACTGATTGAACGCCTCTCTCCATCCCTCAGTGATCCCTTCTCTCCATCCTTCACTGAACGCTTTTTTCTGACACTCACTGAACCCTTCAGTCCGTTCCCCAATGAACCCTTCTTTCCATCGTCACGGAACCATTCTAACCCTACCTCACTGACCCTTTCTCTACTTTCCTCACTGAATCCTTCTCTCCATCTTTCACTGACACCTTTACTCCGTCACTCATTGAACCATTCAGTCCGTTCCCCACTGATCCGTTCTCTTCTTCCCTCACTGAACGCTTCTCTCCGCCCCTCAATGAACCATTCAGTCCATTGTCCACTCATACCTTCTCTCCATTCCTCAATTAAACCTTCTCTCTATCCATCACTGAACCCTTCTCCACATCCCTCACTGTATCCTTCTCTCCGTCCCTCATTGAACACTTATTTCCATTCCTGATTGAACGCCTCTATGCGTCTCACAGTGATCCCTTCTCTCCGTCTCTCACTGATCCCTTCTCTCAGTCGTACAATGAAGGCCTCTCTCCATTCCTCACTGAATCCTTCTCTCCGTCGTTCAATGAAGCCTTTCCTACTCCCCTCACCGAACCCTTCAGTCTTTTTCACACTGATCACTTCTCTCAGTTCTTTAGTAAACCCTTCTCTCCATCCTACACTGAACCCATTTGCCCGTCACTCATTGAACCCTTCATGCCGTTCCCCACTGATCCCTTTTCTCCTTCCCTCACTGAATCCTTCTCTCCATCCCTCACTGAATAGTTTTCTCCAACCCTCAATGAACACTTCTTCCTTTTCCTCACAGAACCCTTTTCTCCAATCATCACTAAATCCTTCTAAGCCTTCCCAAATGAACCTTCTCTCCGACCTTCACTGGTCCATTCTCTCCATACCTCACTGAACCCTTCTCCTCTTCCCTCACTGAAGCCTTCTCTCTGTCCTTCACTGATCTTTTCTCCGCCCCAATTGAACACTTTTCAGTCCGTTCCCCACTGATGTCTTCTCTCTTTCCATCATTGAACGCTTCCCTCCATCCTTCACTGATTCCTTTTATCCGTCCCTCATTGAACCCTTCAATCCTTTCCCCAATGATCCCTTCTCTCTTTCACTCACTGAACCATCCTCTCTGTCCCTCACTCTCTCTGTCCATCACAGAACCCTTCTCTCCATCCCTCACTGAAACCTTTTCCCCTTTCCTCCCTGAACCCTATTGTCCATCACTCACTCAATCCTTTTTGTTCACTGAAACCTGCTCTCTGTCCCTCATTGAACGGCTCCCTCCATTCCTCAGTGAACCCTTCTTTCCGTCCCTAACTGAACCCTTCTCTCTGTTCCTCATTGATCCCTCCTCTATCTTCATCACTGAACCCTTCTCTTCGTCCCTCACTGATCACTTCTCTCTGTCCCTCAATGAACGCCAATCTCCGTTCTTCATTGAACATTTCGCTCCATCCCTCACTGAAGCCTTCTCTCCTTTCCTCACTGAATCTTTCTCTCCATCTTTCACTGGCCACTTTACTCCATCACTCACTGAACCATTCAGTTCGTTCCCCACTGATCCCTTCTCTTCTTCCCTCACTGAAAGCTTCTCTCCTCCCCTCAATGAACCGTTCAGTCCGTTGTCCACTCATCCCTTCTCTCCATTCCTTAATGAACCCTTCTCTCTATCCATCACTGAACCCTTCTCCACGTCCCTCACTGTATCCTTCTCTCTGTCCCTCATTGAACACTTATTTCCATTCCTGATTGATCGCCTTTATGCATCCCGCAGTGATCCCTTCTCTCCGACTCTCACTGATCCCTTCCCTCAGTCGTACACTGAAGGCCTCTCTCCATTCCTCACTGAACCCTTCTCTCCGTCCTTCAATGAAGCCTTTCCTCCTCCCCTCACCGAACCTTTAAGTCCTTTTCACATTGATCACTTCTCTCAGGTCTTCAGTAAACATTTCCCTCCATCCCACACTGAACCCGTTTGCCTGTCACTCACTGAAACCTTCATGCAGTTCCCCACTGATCCCTTTTCTCCTTCCCTCACTGAAAAATTCTCTCCATCCCTCACTGAATAGTTTTCTCCAACCCTCAATTAACACTTCTTCCTTTTCCTCACTGAAACCTTCTCTCCATTCATCACTAAATCCTTCTAACACTTCCCAAATGAACCTTCTCTCCGTCCCTCACTGGTCCATACTCTCCATCCCTCACTGAACCCTTCTCCTCTTCCCTCACTGAAGCCTTCTCTCTGTCCTTCACTGGTCTTTTCTCCGCCCCAATTGAACACCTTTCAGTCCGTTCCCCACTGATGCCTTCTCTCTTTCCATCACTGAGCCCTTCCCTCCATCCTTCACTGATTCCTTTTATCCGTCCCTCATTGAACCCTTCAATCCTTTCCCCAATGATCCCTTCTCTCTTTCACTCACTGAACCATCCTCTCTGTCCCTCACTGAACCATTCTCTCTGTCCATCACAGAACCCTTCTCTCCATCCCTCACTGAAACCTTTTCCCCTTTCCTCCCTGAACCCTATTGTCCATCACTCACTCAATCCTTTTTGTTCACTGAAACCTGCTCTCTGTCCCTCATTGAACGGCTCCCTCCATTCCTCAGTGAACCCTTCTTTCCGTCCCTAACTGAACCCTTCTCTCTGTTCCTCATTGATCCCTCCTCTATCTTCATCACTGAACCCTTCTCTCCGTCCCTCACTGATCACTTCTCTCTGTCCCTCAATGAACGCCAATCTCCGTTCTTCATTGAACATTTCGCTCCATCCCTCACTGAAGCCTTCTCTCCTTTCCTCACTGAATCTTTCTCTCCATCTTTCACTGACCACTTTACTCCATCACTCACTGAACCATTCAGTTCGTTCCCCACTGATCCCTTCTCTTCTTCCCTCACTGAAAGCTTCTCTCCTCCCCTCAATGAACCGTTCAGTCCGTTGTCCACTCATCCCTTCTCTCCATTCCTTAATGAACCCTTCTCTCTATCCATCACTGAACCCTTCTCCACGTCCCTCACTGTATCCTTCTCTCTGTCCCTCATTGAACACTTATTTCCATTCCTGATTGATCGCCTTTATGCATCCCTCAGTGATCCCTTCTCTCCGACTCTCACTAATCCCTTCTCTCAGTCGTACACTGAAGGCCTCTCTCCATTCCTCACTGAACCCTTCTCTCCGTCCTTCAATGAAGCCTTTCCTCCTCCCCTCACCGAACCTTTAAGTCCTTTTCACATTGATCACTTCTCTCAGGTCTTCAGTAAACATTTCCCTCCATCCCACACTGAACCCGTTTGCCTGTCACTCACTGAAATCTTCATGCAGTTCCCCACTGATCCCTTTTCTCCTACCCTCACTGAATCCTTCTCTCCATCCCTCACTGAATAGTTTTCTCCAACCCTCAATTAACACTGCTTCCTTTTCCTCACTGAAACCTTCTCTCCATTCATCACTAAATCCTTCTAACACTTCCCAAATGAACCTTCTCTCCGTCCCTCACTGGTCCATTCTCTCCATCCCTCACTGAACCCTTCTCCTCTTCCCTCACTGAAGCCTTCTCTCTGTCCTTCACTGGTCTTTTCTCCGCCCCAATTGAACACCTTTCAGTCCGTTCCCCACTGATGCCTTCTCTCTTTCCATCACTGAACCCTTCCCTCCATCCTTCACTGATTCCTTTTATCCGTCCCTCATTGAACCCTTCAATCCTTTCCCCAATGATCCCTTCTCTCTTTCACTCACTGAACCATCCTCTCTGTCCCTCACTGAACCATTCTCTCTGTCCATCACAGAACCCTTCTCTCCATCCCTCAATGAAACCTTTTCCCCTTTCCTCCCTGAACCCTATTGTCCATCACTCACTCAATCCTTTTTGTTCACTGAAACCTGCTCTCTGTCCCTCATTGAACGGCTCCCTCCATTCCTCAGTGAACCCTTCTTTCCGTCCCTAACTGAACCCTTCTCTCTGTTCCTCATTGATCCCTCCTCTATCTTCATCACTGAACCCTTCTCTCCGTCCCTCACTGATCACTTCTCTCTGTCCCTCAATGAACGCCAATCTCCGTTCTTCATTGAACATTTCGCTCCATCCCTCACTGAAGCCTTCTCTCCTTTCCTCACTGAATCTTTCTCTCCATCTTTCACTGACCACTTTACTCCATCACTCACTGAACCATTCAGTTCGTTCCCCACTGATCCCTTCTCTTCTTCCCTCACTGAAAGCTTCTCTCCTCCCCTCAATGAACCGTTCAGTCCGTTGTCCACTCATCCCTTCTCTCCATTCCTTAATGAACCCTTCTCTCTATCCATCACTGAACCCTTCTCCACGTCCCTCACTGTATCCTTCTCTCTGTCCCTCATTGAACACTTATTTCCATTCCTGATTGATCGCCTTTATGCATCCCGCAGTGATCCCTTCTCTCCGACTCTCACTAATCCCTTCTCTCAGTCGTACACTGAAGGCCTCTCTCCATTCCTCACTGAACCCTTCTCTCCGTCCTTCAATGAAGCCTTTCCTCCTCCCCTCACCGAACCTTTGTCCTTTTCACATTGATCACTTCTCTCAGGTCTTCAGTAAACATTTCTCTCCATCCTACACTGAACCCGTTTGCCTGTCACTCACTGAAATCTTCATGCAGTTCCCCACTGATCCCTTTTCTCCTACCCTCACTGAATCCTTCTCTCCATCCCTCACTGAATAGTTTTCTCCAACCCTCAATTAACACTGCTTCCTTTTCCTCACTGAAACCTTCTCTCCATTCATCACTAAATCCTTCTAACACTTCCCAAATGAACCTTCTCTCCGTCCCTCACTGGTCCATTCTCTCCATCCCTCACTGAACCCTTCTCCTCTTCCCTCACTGAAGCCTTCTCTCTGTCCTTCACTGGTCTTTTCTCCGCCCCAATTGAACACCTTTCAGTCCATTCCCCACTGATGCCTTCTCTCTTTCCCTCACTGAACCCTTCCCTCCATCATTCACTGATTCCTTTTCTCCGTCCCTCATTGAACCCTTCAATCCTTTCCCCACTGATCCCTTCTCTCCTTCCCTCACTGAGCCATTCTCCCTGTCTCTCAATGATACCTCCCCTCCGTCCCTCACTGAGCCCTTCTCACCATCCTTCACTAAACGCTTTTCTCCATCACCCACTGAACCCTTCAGTCCGTTCCCCAATGATCCCTTCACTCCGTCGAAACTGAACCATTCTCACCCTACCTCACTGAACCCTACCTCACTGAACCCTTCTTCCCTCCCAACTGGACCTTTCTCTATTTCGGTCACTACACTCTTCTCCCTGTTCCATACTGACACCTTCTCTCCGTTCCTCACTGAATGAATCTCTCCGCTCCTCACTGAATGCTTCAGTCCGTTCCCCACTGAGCCCTTCTCTTCTTCCCTCACTGAACGCTTCTCTCCGCCCCTCACTGAGCCCTTCTGTCCGTTCCCCAATGATCCCTTCTCTCCATCCCTCACTGAATCCATCATCCACTTCCTTACTGAACACTTCTGCACGTCCCTCACTGGACCATTCTCCCAATCCGTCACTGAACCCTTCTGTCCATCTCTCAATGTATCGTTCACTCTCTTCCTCAATAAATGCACTCTCCCTTCCTGACAAAATGCCTCTCTCCATCCATCACTGAACCATTCTCCAAATCTCTCAATGAACACTTATTTACATTCCTGATTGAACGCCTCTCTCCGTCCCTCAGTGATCCCTTCTCTCCATCCTTCACTGAACGCTTTTCTCCGACACTCACTGAACCCTTCAGTCCATTCCCCAATGAACCCTTCTCTCTGTCGCCAATGAACCATTCTAACCCTACATCACTGACCCCTTCTCTCCTTTCCTCACTAAAACCTTTTCCCCTTTCCTCTCTGAACCTTATTCTCTATCACTCACTGTGCCCTTCCCCTCGTTGTTCACTGAAACCTGCTCTCAGACCCTCATTGAACGGCTCCCTCCATTCCTCAGGGAACCCATCTCTCCATCCCTAACTGAACCCTTCTCTCTGTTCCTCACTGATCCCTCCTCTACCTACATCACAGAACCTTTCTCTCCGTCCCTCACTGATCACGTCTCTCTGACCCTCAATGAACGCCAATCTCCGTTCCTCATTGAACATTTATCTCCATCCCTCACTGAAGCCTTCTCTCCTTTCCTCACTGAACCCTTCTATCCAACCCTAACTGAACACTTCTTCCTTTTCCTCACTGAAACTTTCTCTCCATTCATCACTGAACCCTTCAACCCTTGCTTACTGAACACTTCTGCCCGTCCCTTACTGGACCATTCTCTCTATACGTCACAGAATCCTTCTGTCCATCACTCAATAAATCGTTCACTCTGTTCCTCACTAAATGCACACTCCGTCCCTGACTAAATGCCTCTCTCCATCAATAAGTTAACCGTTCTCCAAATCCCTCACTGAACACTTATTTACATTCCTGATGGAACGCCTCTCTCCATCCCTCAATGATCACTTCTCTCCGCCCGTCATTGAGCCATTCTCCCTGTCCCTCAATGCTACCTTCTCTCCGTCCCTCACTGATCTCTTCACTCAGTCCTTCACTGAACCCTTTTGTCCGTCACTCACTGAACCCTTCTGTCCATCACTCAATGAATCATTCACTCTGTTCCTCACTAAATGCACTCCCCGTTCCTGACTAAATGCCTCTCTCCATCAATCACTGAACCATTCTCCAAATTCTTCACTGAACACTTATTTACATTCTTGATTGAACGCCTCTTTCCATCCCTCAGTAATCGCTTCTCTCCGACCCTCACTGAGCCATTCTCCCTGCCCCTCAATGATACATTCTCTCCGTCCCTCACTGATTCCTTCTCTCCATCCTTCACTGAACGCATTTCTCCGTCACTCACTGAACCCTTCAGTTCGTTCCCCACAGATCCCTTCTCTCCATCCTTCACTGAACGCTTTTCTCCGTCACTCACTGAACCCTTCAGTTCGTTTCCCACTGATCCCTTCTCTCCGTCCCTCAATGAAAACTTATTTACATTCCTGATTTAACGCCTCTATCCATCACTCAGTGATCCCTTCTGTCCGTTCCCCAATGATCCCTTCTCTCCATTCCTCACTGAATCCATCATCCACTTCCTTACTGAATACTTCTCCCCGTCTCTCCCTGGACCATTCTCCCCATCCGTCACTGAACCCTTCTGTCCATCTCTCAATGTATCGTTCACTCTCTTCCTCAATAAATGCACTCTCCCTTCCTGACAAAATGCCTCTCTCCATCCATCACTGAACCATTCTCCAAATCTCTCACTGAACACTTATTTACATTACTGATTGAACGCCTCTCTCCGTCCCTCAGTGATCCCTTCTCTCCTTCCCTCACTGAGCCATTCTCCCTGTCCCTCAATGATATCTTCCCTCCGTCTCTCACTGAGCCCTTCTCACCGTCCTTCACTGAACGCTTTTCTCCATCACTCACTGAACCCTTCAGTCCGTTCCCCAATGATTCCTTTACTTCGTCGACACTGAACCATTCTCACCCTATCTCACTGAACCCTTCTTCCCTCCCAACTGGACCATTCTCTATTTCGTTCACGACACTCTTCTCCCCGTTCCATACTGACACCTTCTCTCCGTTCCTCACTGAATGAATCTCTCCGCTCTTCACTGAATGCTTCAGTCCGTTTCCCACTGACCCCTTCTCTCCTTTCTTCACTGAAGCCTTCTCTCCATCCTTCACTGACCCCTTTACTCCGTCGCTCACTGAACTATTCAGACCGTTCCCCACTGATCCCTTCTCTTCTTCCCTCACTGAACGCTTCTCTCTGCAGCTCACTGAACCCTTCTGTCCGTTCCCCAATGATCCCTTTTTTCCATTCCTCACTGAATCCATCTCCCGCTTCTTTACTGAACACTTCTCCCCGTCCCTCACTGGACCATTCTCCCCATCCGTCACTGAACCCTTCTGTCCATTTCTCAAAGTATCGTTCACTCTCTTCCTCAATAAATGCACTCTCCCTTACTGACAAAATGCCTCTCTCCATCCATCACTAAACCATTCTCCAATTCTCTCACTGAACACTTATTTACATTACTGATTGAACGCCTCTCTCCGTCCCTCAGTGATCCCTTCTCTCCATCCTTCACTGAACGCTTTTCTCCGACACTCACTGAACCATTCAGTCCGTTCCCCAATGAACCCTTCTCTCCGTCGTCACTGAACCATTCTAACCCTACGTCACTGACCCCTTCTCTCCTTTCCTCACTGAAACCTTTTCCCCTTTCTTCTCTGAACCCTATTCTCTATTACTCACTGAACCCTTCCCCTCGTTGTTCACTGAAACCTGCTCTCAGACCCTCATTGAACGTCTCCCTCCATTCCTCAGTGAACCCATCTCTCCATCCCTAACTGAACCCTTCTCTCTGTTCCTCACTGATCCCTCCTCTACCTTCATTACAGAACCCTTCTCTCCATCCCTCACTGATCACGTCTCTCTGTCCCTCAATGAACGCCAATCTCCGTTGCTCATTGAACATTTCTCTCCATCCCTCACATAAGCTTTCTCTCCTTTCATCACTGAACCCTTCTCTGCAACCCTCACAGAACACTTCTTCCTTTTCCTCACTGAAACCTTCTCTCCATTCATCACTGAACCCTTCAACTCTTCCTTACTGAACACTTCTGCCGTCCCTCACTGGACCATTCTCTCTATAAGTCACAGAATCCTTCTATCCATCACTCAATGAATCGTTCACTCTGTTCCTCACTAAATGCACACTCCGTCCCTGACGAAATGCCTCTCTCCATCAATACATGAACCATTCTCCAAATCCCTCACTGAACACTTATTTACATTCCTGATGGAACGCCTCTCTCCATCCCTCAGTGATCACTTTTCTACGTCCGTCACTGAGCCATTCTCCCTGTCCCTCAATGATATCTTCCCTCCGTCTCTCACTGAGCCCTTCTCACCGTCCTTCACTGAACGCTTTTCTCCATCACTCACTGAACCCTTCAGTCCGTTCCCCAATGATTCCTTTACTTCGTCGACACTGAACCATTCTCACCCTATCTCACTGAACCCTTCTTCCCTCCCAACTGGACCATTCTCTATTTCGGTCACGACACTCTTCTCCCCGTTCCATACTGACACCTTCTCTCCGTTCCTCACTGAATGAATCTCTCCGCTCTTCACTGAATGCTTCAGTCCGTTTCCCACTGACCCCTTCTCTCCTTTCTTCACTGAAGCCTTCTCTCCATCCTTCACTGACCCCTTTACTCCGTCGCTCACTGAACTATTCAGTCCGTTCCCCACTGATCCCTTCTCTTCTTCCCTCACTGAACGCTTCTCTCCGCAGCTCACTGAACCCTTCTGTCCGTTCCCCAATGATCCCTTTTTTCCATTCCTCACTGAATCCATCTCCCGCTTCCTTACTGAACACTTCTCCCCGTCCCTCACTGGACCATTCTCCCCATCCGTCACTGAACCCTTCTGTCCATTTCTCAAAGTATCGTTCACTCTCTTCCTCAATAAATGCACTCTCCCTTACTGACAAAATGCCTCTCTCCATCCATCACTAAACCATTCTCCAATTCTCTCACTGAACACTTATTTACATTACTGATTGAACGCCTCTCTCCGTCCCTCAGTGATCCCTTCTCTCCATCCTTCACTGAACGCTTTTCTCCGACACTCACTGAACCCTTCAGTCCGTTCCCCAATGAACCCTTCTCTCCGTCGTCACTGAACCATTCTAACCCTACGTCACTGACCCCTTCTCTCCTTTCCTCACTGAAACCTTTTCCCCTTTCTTCTCTGAACCCTATTCTCTATCACTCACTGAACCCTTCCCCTCGTTGTTCACTGAAACCTGCTCTCAGACCCTCATTGAACGTCTCCCTCCATTCCTCAGTGAACCCATCTCTCCATCCCTAACTGAACCCTTCTCTCTGTTCCTCACTGATCCTCCTCTACCTTCATTACAGATCCCTTCTCTCCATCCCTCACTGATCACGTCTCTCTGTCCCTCAATGAACGCCAATCTCCGTTGCTCATTGAACATTTCTCTCCATCCCTCACATAAGCTTTCTCTCCTTTCATCACTGAACCCTTCTCTGCAACCCTCACAGAACACTTCTTCCTTTTCCTCACTGAAACCTTCTCTCCATTCATCACTGAACCCTTCAACTCTTCCTTACTGAACACTTCTGCCGTCCCTCACTGGACCATTCTCTCTATAAGTCACAGAATCCTTCTATCCATCACTCAATGAATCGTTCACTCTGTTCGTCACTAAATGCACACTCCGTCCCTGACTAAATGCCTCTCTCCATCAATACATGAACCATTCTCCAAATCCCTCACTGAACACTTATTTACATTCCTGATGGAACGCCTCTCTCCATCCCTCAGTGATCACTTTTCTACGTCCGTCACTGAGCCATTCTCCCTGTCCCTCAATGCTACCTTCTCTCCGTCCCTCACTGATCCCTTCACTCAGTCCTTCACTGAACCCTTTTGTCCGTCACTCACTGAACCCTTCTGTCCATCACTCAATGAATCATTCACTCTTATCCTCACTAAATGCACTCTCCGTTCCTGACGAAATGCCTCCCTCCATCAATCACTGAACCATTCTCCAAATTCTTCACTGAACACTTATTTACATTCTTGATTGAACGCCTCTCTCCGTCCCTCAGTAATCACTTCTCTCCAACCCTCACTGAGCAATTCTCCCTGCCCCTCAATGATACATTATCTCCGTCCCTCACTGATCCCTTCTCTCCATCATTCACTGAACTCTTTTCCCCGTCACTCATTGAACCCTTCTGTCCATTCCCCAAAGATCCCTTTTCTCCATCCTTCACTGACCCCTTTAGTGCATCGCTCACTGAACCATTCAGTCCGTTCCCCACTGATTCCTTCTCTTCTTCCCTCACTGAACACTTCTCCCCGTCCCTCACTGGACTATTCTCCCCATCCTTCACTGAACCCTTCTGTCCATCTCTCAATGTATCGTTCATTCTCTTCCTCACGAAAGGCACTCTCCGTTCCTGACTAAATGCCTCTCTCCATCCATCATTGAACCATTCTCCAAATCTCCCACTGAACCCTTATTTACATTCCTGATTGAACGCCTCTCTCCATCCCTCAGTGATCCCTTCTCTCCATCCTTCACTGAACGCTTTTCTCCGACACTCACTGAACCCTTCAGTCCATTCCCCAATGAACCCTCCTCTCCGTCGTCACTGAACCATTCTAACCCTACGTCACTGACCCCTTCTCTCCTTTCCTCACTAAATCCTGCTCTCCATCTTTCACTGACCCCTTTACTCCGTCACTCACTGAACCATTCAGTCCGTTCCTCTCTGCTCTGTTCTCTTCTTCCCTCACTGAACGCTTCTCTCCGCCCCTCAATGAACCGTTCAGTCCATTGTCCACTCATCCCTTCTCTCCATTCCTCAATTAAACCTTCTCTCTATCCATCACTGAACCCTTCTCCATATCCCTCACTGTATCCTTCTCTCCGTCCCTCATTGAACACTTATTTCAATTCCTGATTTAACGCCTCTATGCGTCCCGCAGTGATCCCTACTCTCCGTCTCTCGCTGATCCCTTCACTCAGTCCTTCACAGAACCCTTTTGTCAGTCACTCACTGAACCCTTCTGTCCATCACTCAATGAATCATTCACTCTGTTCGTCACTAAATGCACTCTCCGTTCCTGACTAAATGCCTCCCTCCATCAATCACTGAACCATTCTCCAAATGCCTCACTGAACACTTATTTACATTCTTGATTGAACGCCTTTCTCCGTCCCTCAGTAATTGCTTCTCTCTGACCCTCACTGAGCCATTCTCCCTGCCCCTCAATGATACCTTTTATCCGTCCCTCACTGATCCCTTCTCTCCATCTTTCAGTGAACGCTTTTCTCCGTCACTCACTGAACCCTTCAGTTCGTTCCCACTGATCCCTTCTCTCCGTCCCTCAATGAACACTTATTTACATTCCTGATTGAACGCCTCTATCCATCAATCAGTGATCCCTGCTGTCTATCCCCAATGGATTCCTTCTCTCTATCGTACAGTGAAGGCCTCTCAGTTCATCACTGAACCCTTATTTCCGTCCTTCAATGAAGCCTTTTCTCCTCCCATCACCGAACCCTTCAGTTCTTTCCCCACTGATCCCTTCTCTCCTTTCCTCAGTAAACGCTTCTCTCCATCCTTCATTGAACACTTTTCCCTGTCGCTCACTGATCTCTTCAGTCCGTTCCCCACTGATTCCTTCTCTGCTTCCCTCGCTGAACGCTTCTCTCTGTCCCTCACTGAACACTTCTGTCTATTTTTCACTTGAACCTTCTCTCCATCCATCACTGAAACCTTTGCTCCTTTCTTCTCTGAACCCTATAGTCTATCATTCACTGAACCCTTCCTCTCGTTGTTCACTGAAACCTGCTCTCTGTCCCTGATTGAACGGCTCCCTCCATTCCTCAGTGAACCCTTCTTTCCATCCCTAACTGAAACCTTCTCCTTGTTCTTCATTGATCCTTCCTCTACCTTCATTACGGAACCCTTCTCTCCGTCCCTTACTGATCACTTCTCTCTGTCCCTCAATGAACGCCAATCTCCGTTCCTCATTGAACATTTCTCTCCATCCCTCACTGAAACCTTTTCCCCTTGCCTCTCTGAACCCTATTCTCTATTACTCACTCCATCCTTTTTGTTCACCGAAACCTGCTCTCTGTCAGTCATTGAACGGCTCCCTCCATTCCTCAGTGAACCCTTCTTTCCGTTCCTAACTGAACCCTTCTCTCAGTTCCTCATTTATCCCTCCTCTAATTTCATCAAGGAACCCTTCTCTCCGTCCCTCACTGATCACTTCTCTCTGTCCCTCAATGAACGCCACTCTCCTTTCCTCACTGAACCCTTCTCTCCAACACTCACTGAACACTTCTTCCTTTTCCTCACTGAAACTTTCTCTCCATTCATCACTGAACCCTTCAACCCTTCCTTACTGAACACTTCTGCCCGTCCCTCACTGGACCATTCTCTCTATACGTCACAGAATCCTTCTGTCCATCACTCAATGAATCGTTCACTCTGTTCCTCACTAAATTCACACTCCGTCCCTGACTAAATGCCTCTCTCCATCAATAACTGAAGCATTCTCCAAATCCCTCACTGAACACTTATTTACATTCCTGATTGAACGCCTCTCTCCATCTCTCAGTGATCACTTCTCTCCGTCCGTCACTGAGCCATTCTCCCTATCCCTCAATGCTACTTTCTCTCCGTCTCTCACTGATCCCTTCACTCATTCCTTCACTGAACCCTTTTGTCCGTCACTCACTGAATCCTTCTGTCCGTCACTCAATGAATCGTTCACTCTGTTCCTCACTAAATTCACACTCCGTCCCTGACTAAATGCCTCTCTCCATCAATTACTGAATCATTCGCCAAATCCCTCACTGAACATTTACATTCCTGATGGAACGCCTCTCTCCATCCCTCAGTGATCACTTCTCTCCGTCCGTCACTGAGCCATCTCCCTGTCCCTCAATGCTACCTTCTCTCCGTCCCTCACTGATCCCTTCACTCAGTCCTTCATTGAACCACTTTGTCCGTCACTCTCTGAAACCTTCTGTCCATCACTCAATGAATCATTCACTCTGTTCCTCACTAAATGCACTCTCCGTTCCTGACTAAATGCCTCCCTCCATCAATCACTGAACCATTCTCCAAATGCCTCACTGAACACTTATTTACATTCTTGATTGAACGCCTCTCTCCGTCTCTCAGTTATTGCTTCTCTCTGACCCTCACTGAGCCATTCTCCCTGCCCCTCAATGAACGCTTATTTACATTCCTGATTGAACGCCTCTATACATCACTCAGTGATCCCTTCTGTCCATCCCTCACGGATTCCTTCTCTCTATCGCACAGTGAAGGCCTCTCAGTTTATCACGGAACCCTCATCTCCGTCCTTCAATGAAGCCTTTTCTCCTCCCATCACCGAACCCTTCAGTTCTTTCCCCACTGATCCCTTCTCTCCTTTCCTCAGTAAACGCTTCACTCCATCCTTCATTGAACACTTTTCCCCGTCACCCACTGAACCGTTCAGTCCGTTCCCCACTGATTCCTTCTCTGCTTCCCTCGCTGAACCCTTCTCTCTGTCCCTCACTGAACCCTTCTGTCCATTTTTCACTGGAACCTTCTCTCCGTCCATCACTGAAACCTTTGCCCCTTTCCTCTCTGAACCCTATTCTCTATCACTCACTGAACCCTTCCCCTCGTTGTTCACTGAAACCTGCTGTCTGTCCCTCATTGAACGGCTCCCTCCATTCCTCAGTGAACCCTTCTTTCCATCCCTAACTGAAACCTTCTCTCTGTTCCTCATTGATCCCTCCTCTACCTTCTTCACAGAACCCTTCTCTCTCCCCTCACTGATCACATCTCTCTGTCCCTCAATGAACGCCAATCTCCTTTCCTCATTGTACATTTCTCTCAATCCCTCACTGAAGCCTTCTCTCCTTTCCTCACTGAACCCTCCTCTCCAACCCTCACTGAACACTTCTTCCTTTTCCTCACTGAAACCTTCTCTCCATTCATCACTGAACCCTTCAACCCTTCCTTACTGAACACTCCCGACCGTCCCACACTGGACCATTCTCTCTATCCGTCACAGAATCCTTCTGTCCATCACTCAATGAATCGTTTACTCTGTTCCTCACTAAATGCACACTCCGTCCCTGACTAAATGCCTCTCTCCATCAATAAGTGAACCATTCTCCAAATCCCTCACTGAACACTTATTTACATTCCTGATTGAACGCCTCTCTCCATCCCTCAGTGATCACTTCTCTACGTCCGTCACTGAGCCATTCTCCCTGTCCCTCAAGCAACCTTCTCTCCGTCCCTCACTGATCCCTTCACTCAGTCCTTCATTGAACCCTTTTGTCCGTCACTCACTGAACCCTTCTGTCCATCACTCAATGAATCCTTCACTCTGTTCGTCACTAAATGCACTCTCCGTTCCTGACTAAATGCCTCTCTCCACCAATCACTGAACCATTCTCCAAATCCCTCTCTGAACACTTATTTACATTCTTGATTGAACGCCTCTCTCCGTCCCTCAGTGATCGCTTCTCTCCGACCCTGACTGAGCCATTCTCCCTGCCCCACAATGATACCTTCTCTCCGTCTCTCACTGATCCCTTCTCTCCGTCCTTCATTGAACGCTTTTCTCCGTCACTCACTGAACCCTTCAGTTCGTTCCACACTGATCCCTTCTCTCCGTCCCTCAATGAACATTTATTTACATTCCTGATTGAACGCCTCTATCCATCACTCAGTGATCCCTTCTCTCCATCCCTCACTGATTCCTTCTCTCTGCCCCACACTGAAGGCCTCTCCGTTACTCACTGAACCCTTCTCTCCATCCTTCAATGAAGCCTTTACTCCTCCCTTCACCGAACCCTTCATTCCTTTCCCCAGTGACCCCTTCTCTCCTTTCCTTAATAAACCCTTCTCTCCGTCCTTCACTGAACCCTTTTCCCCGTCTCTCACTGAATCCTTCATGCCGTTCCCCATTGATCCCTTCTCTCCTTCCCTCGCTGAACGCTTCTCTCTGTCGCTCGCTGAACTTTGCTGTCCATTCTTCACTGAAAGCTTCTCTCCATCCCTCACTGAACCCTTAACTCCGTGTCCCACTGGAGCATCCCCTCCGTCCCTCACAGAACCCATCTTCCTTTTCCTCACTGAAAACTTCTCTCCATTCCTAACTGTAGTCTTATCACCGTTCGTCACTGAAAACCTCTCTCTAACCCTTTCTGTACACTTCTATCCATCCGCACTGAACTCTTCTCCCCGTTATACACTGAACGCCTGTTTCTTTCCCTCACTGGACATTCCCTCCGTCCCTCATTGAATCCTTCAATCCGTTCCCCACTGATCCCTTCTCTCTTTCCCTCATTGAACCTTCCTCTCCGTCCCTCACTGAACCATTCTCTCGGTCCATCACAGAACCCTTCTCTCCATCCCTCATTGAAAACTTTTCCCCTTTCCTCTCTAAACCCTATTCTCTATCACTCACTGAACTCTTCCCCTCATTGTTCACTGAAAACTGCTGTCAGTCCTTTATTGAACGGCTCCCTCCATTTCTCAGTGAACCCATCTCTCCATCCCTAATTGAACCCTTCTCTCTGTTCCTCACTGATCCCACCTCTACCCCCATCACGGAATCCTTCTCTTCGTACCTCAGTGATCACGTCTCTCTGTCCCTCAATGAACGCCAATCTCCCTTCCTCATTGAACATTTCTCCCCATCCCTCACTGAAGCCTTCTCTCCTTTCCTCACTGAACCCTTCTCTCCAACCCTCACTGAACACTTCTTCCTTTTCCTCACTGAAACCTTCTCTCCATTCATCACTGAACCCTTCAACCCTTCCTTACTGAACACTTCTCCCCGTCCCTCAATGGACCATTCTCTCTATCCGTCACTGAATCCTTCTGTCCATCACTCAATGAATCGTTCACTCTGTTCCTCAATAAATGCACACTCCGTTCCTGACAAAATGCCTCTTTCCATCAATAAGTGAACCATTCTCCAAATCCCTTACTGAACACTTATTTACATTCCTGATTGAACGCCTCTCTCCATCCCTCAGTGATCACTTCTCTCCGTCCGTCACTGAGCCATTCTCCCTGTCCCTCAATGCTACCTTCTCTCCGTCCCTCACTGATCCCTTCACTCAGTCCTTCACTGAACCCTTTTGTCCGTCACTCGCTGAACCCTTCAGTCCGTTCCCCACTGATCCCTTCTCTCCGTCCCTCACTGAAGCTTTCTCACCCTACCTCACTGAATCCTTTTCCCCTCCCTGGCTGGACCATTCTCTACTTAAGTCACTAAACGTTTCTCCCCGTTCCATGCTGAAACCTTCTCTTCATTCCTCACTGAATGCATCTCTCCGCCCCTCACTGAACCCGTCAGTCCGTTCCCCACTGATCCCTTCTCTCCGTCCCTCACTGAAGCTTTCTCACCCTACCTTACTGAATCCTTCTCCCCTCCATGGCTGGACCATTCTCTACTTATGTCACTAAATGTTTCTCCCCGTTCCATACTGAAACCTTCTCTTCATTCCTCACTGAATGCATCTCTCCGCCCCTCACTGAACCCGTCAGTCCGTTCCCCACTGATTCCTTCTCTCCTTTCATCACTGAATCCTTCTCTCCATCCTTCACTGTCCCTTTTGCTCCGTGACACTGAAATATTCAATGTGTTCCACACTGATGCCTTGTCTCCTTCCCTCACTGAACGTTTCTCTCCGCACCTCACTGAAGCCTTCAGTCCGTTCCCCACGGATCCCTTCTCTCCAATCCTCATAGAAACTTTCTCTCCATCCATCACTGAACCCTTCTCCACATCCCTCAATGAACCCGTCTCTCCGTCGCTCACTGAACACTTATTTACATTCCTGATTGAACGCCTCTGTCCGTTCCTCAGGGATCCCTTCTCTCCGTCCCTCACTGATCCCTTCTCTCTGTCCCACACAGAATGCCTTCTCTCCGTTTCTCACTGAAATCTTCTCCCCGTGCTTCAATGAAGCCTTTTGTCCTCCCCTCAATGAACCCTTCAGTCCTTTCCCCACTGATCCCTTCTCTCCTTTCCTCGGTAAACGCTTCTCTCCATCCTTGACTGAACCCTTTTCCCCGTCACTCACTGAACCCTTCAGACCGTTCCACACTGATCCCTTCTCTCCTTCCCTCGCTGAACGCTGCTCTCTGTCCCTCACTGAACCCTTCAGTCCTTTCCCCACTGCTCCCTTCTCTCCTTTCCTCAGTACACCCTTCTCTCCATCCTTCACTGAACCCTTCTCCCCGTTCCATACTGAAACCTTCTCTCCATTACTCAATGAATGCATCTCTCTGCCACTCACTGAACGCTTCTGTCCGTTCCCTACTGTTCCCTTCTCTCCTTTCCTCACTGAACCCTTCTCTCCATCCTTCACTGTCCCCTCTACTCCTTTACTCAGAACCATTCATTCCATTCCCCACTGATCCCTTCACTTCTTCCCTCACTGAACGCTTCTCTCCGCCCCTCACTGAACCCTTCAGTCCGTTGCTTACTGATCCCTTCTCTCCACTCCTCACTGAAACCTTTTCTCCATTCATCACTGAAACATTCTCCACATCCCTCACTGAAACCTTCTCTCCGTCCTACACTGAACACTTATTTACATTCCTGATTGAACACCTCTATCCGTCCCTCAGTCATCCCTTCTCTCCGTCCCTCAATGATCCCTTCTCTCAGTCGCACACTGAAGGCCTCTCTCCGTTCCTCTCTGAACCCTATTCTCCGTCCTTCACTTAACCTTTCACTCCGTGCCCCACTGGAACCTTCTCTCCATTGCTCAATTGACCCTTTTCCCGGTGCATCACCTAAACATTCTCGCCGTTCCTCACTGAACCCTTCTCTCCATCTCTCATAGGACCTTTCTCCCTTTAGCTCACTGAAACCCTCTCTCCATTCTTAACTGTAGCCTTATCACCGTTTCACACTGAAATCCTCTCTCCAACCCTTACTGTACACTTCTCTTGGCCCCTCGCAGAATTGTTCTCTTTGTTCCTCACTAAATGCCTCTATCCTTTCCTCGCTGTATCATTCTCTCCATCGCTCACTAAACCCATCTCCCCACACCTCACAGAACCCTTCTTTCCATCCCTCACTGAACACTTTTCTCCGTCGCACACTGAACCCTTCGGTCCGTTCCCCATTTATCCCTTCTCTCCTTCCCTCACTAAACGCTTTTCCCCTTCCCTCACTGAATCATTCAGTCCGTTCCCCACTTATTCCTTCTCTCCTTTCACCACTAAACCCTTTTCTCTGCCCCTTACTGAACACTTCTCTGACCCAACCTGAACCCTTCAGTCCGTTCCCCATTTAACCCTTCTCTCCTTCCTTCACTAAACCCTTTTCTCCGCCCCTCACTGAACCCTTCAGTCCGTTTCCCACTTATCCCTTCTCTCCTTCCATCACTGAACCCGTTTCTCAGCCCCTCACTGAACTCTTCAGTCCATTTCTCACTGATCCCATCTCTCTTTCCCTCACTGAACCATTTTCTCCGTCCTTCAATGATTCCCTTCACTCCGTGCCACACTGCAACCTTCTCTCCGTTCCTTGCTGAATGCTTCTTTTCATCCCTCACAGAACCCTTCTCCCTTTTCCTTGCTGAAACCTTCTCTCCGTTTCTGACTGAAGCCTTATCATTGAACGCCTCTCGCCATCCCTCACTGGACCTTTTTCTCCATCACTCACTGTACCAATCTCTCCAACCCTCACTGAAACCTTATGCCCGTTAAACTGTGAACGCTTGTTTCTGTCCCTCACTGGGCCCTTCCCTCCCTCCCTCATTGAACCCTTCTCTCAATCACTCACTGACCCCTTCCCCTCGTTGCTCACAGAACACTTCTTTCACTGAACAGCCCTCAGTGAACGACTCTCTCTATTCCTCACTGAATCCTTCTCTCCGTCCCTCACAGAACTCTTCTCTCCTTCCCTCACTGAACCCTCCTCTCCCTTTCTCACTGAACCCTTCAACCCGGTCCCTCACTGAACCCTTCTCTCCGTTTCACACTGAACACTTCCCTCCGACCCTCACTGAACCCTTCTATCCGTCCCTTAATGAAACCTTCTCTCTCTTCCTCATTAAATGCACTCTCCATTCCTGACTAAATGCCTTTCTCTATATCTCACTGTACCATTCTCCCAGTCCCTCACTGGACCATTCTCTCCATCCGACTCTGAACCCTTCTCCCCGTTTCACACTGAACGACTCCCTCTGACCCTCATTGCACCCTTCTCCCCAGCCCTCAATGAACCCTTCTATGCATCACTGAATCCTTCCCCAGTTTCCTAACTGAACCCTTCTCTCCATCCATCACTGAACGCCGCTCTTCGATCCTCACAGATCGCTTCTGTCGTTCCCTCAATGAATCCTTCTCTCTGTTCCTCATTAAATGCACTCTCCGTTCCTGACTAAATGCCTCTCTCCATCCCTCACTGAACCATTCTCCCCGTCCCTCACTGAACCATTCTCCCTGCCCCTCACTGAAACCTTCTCTGTTCCTCACTAAATGCTTCTCCGTTCCTCAATGAACCCTTCTCTCCATCTCTCACTGAACCCTTCTCTCCAACCCTCACTGAACCCTTCTCTCCATTCCTCACTGAAACAATATCTCCATCCTTCACTGAACGCTTCTCCCCTTTCCTCAATGAAACATTCTCTCAATTCATCACTTAACGCTTGCCTCCGTCCCTCGCTGCACCCTTCTCTCTGTCCCTCACTGATCCCTACTCTCCATCCCTCACTGAACCTTTCTCTCCCTCCCTCACTGAACCCTCCTTTCCCTTCCTCACTGATCCATTCTCTCCATCCCTCACTGAACGCTTCTCTCCATTCCTCACTGAACCATTCTCTCCATCCCTCACTGAAACCTTCTCCCATTTCATCACTGCACCCTTCTCTCCGGCCCTCACTGAATACTTCTCTCCATTCCCCACTGAGTCCTTCTCTCCATTCCTCACTGTACTCTTATTCCCGTACCTCAATGAGCCATTCTCTCCGTTCCTCATTAAATGCCTCTCTCCATTCCTCACTAAATGTCTCTCTTCGTTCCTCACTGGACCCGTCTCTCCATTCCTCACTGAAACCTTCTCTCCATCCCTCACTGAACCCTTCTCTCCATCCCTCACTGAACCCCTCTCCATCCCTTACTTAGTCCTTCTCTCCGCTCCTTACTGGACCGTTTTTATATACTTTATTTAACACTTCAAAACAACGTAAAATCAATTGCAATAAAAAGAAAGATGTTTCTACACTATATAGTAAACCACCCCTCCCTCCCCTCCCCCACAGCCGGCTCCCTCAAGGGGAGGCAAAAAACGGAAACATATATCACATACATTATTTCCTTTCTTTGGCTTGGCTTCGCGGACGAAGATTTATGGAGGCGGTAAAAGTCCACGTCAGCTACAGGCTCGTTTGTGGCTGACAAGTCCGATGCGGGACAGGCAGACACGGTTGCAGCGGCTGCAGGGGAAAATTGGTTGATTGGGGTTGGGTGTTGGGTTTTTCCTCCTTTGCCTTTTGTCAGTGAGGTGGGCTCTGCGGTCTTCTTCAAAGGAGGTTGCTGCCCGCCAAACTGTGAGGCGCGAAGATGCACGGTTTGAGGCGATATCAGCCCACTGGCGGTGGTCAATGTGGCAGGCACCAAGAGATTTCTTTAGGCAGTCCTTGTACCTTTTCTTTGGTGCACCTCTATCACGGTGGCCAGTGGAGAGCTCGCCATATAACACGATCTTGGGAAGGCGATGGTCCTCCATTCTGGAGACGTGACCCATCCAGCACAGCTGGGTCTTCAGCAGCGTGGACTCGATGCTGTCGACCTCTGCCATCTCGAGTACTTCGACGTTAGGGATGAAAGCGCTCCAATGGATGTTGAGGATGGAGCGGAGACAACGCTGGTGGAAGCGTTCTAGGAGCCGTAGGTGATGCCGGTAGAGGACCCATGATTCGGAGCCGAACAGGTGTGTGGGTATGACAACGGCTCTGTATACGCTTATCTTTGTGAGGTTTTTCAGTTGGTTGTTTTTCCAGACTCTTTTGTGTAGTCTTCCAAAGGCGCTATTTGCCTTGGCGAGTCTGTTGTCTATCTCATTGTCGATCCTTGCATCTGATGAAATGGTGCAGCCGAGATAGGTAAACTGGTTGACCGTTTTGAGTTTTGTGTGCCCGATGGAGATGTGGGGGTGCTGGTAGTCATGGTGGGGAGCTGGCTGATGGAGGACCTCAGTTTTCTTCATGCTGACTTCCAGGCCAAACATTTTGGCTGTTTACAAACCCATAAATAAGATGATCAGATTTTAACACAAAAGAGTAATTATGTAAGTTTTATGCTATTTTCTCCATATATATATATATATATATATATATAATATCAATTCATTATGCCAACACGCTACATTAATCTCTACATTGTCTTTCAAAGGACTTGCTACATGTTTTCGTGCCACATATAATGCCAAACGAACAAATGCTATTTGAAACTTATCCAACTCCAAACCAGTCAAAGAAACCATATAGCCCAACAACAAAATCTCAGGATATAATGGTAATTTAATTTTAAATAATTTCTCGAAAACGAACCTAACTTTTTCCCAAAATGGTTGTACCCTATCACAGGACCAAACTAAATGCAATAAAGTTCCAGTACTTAACCCACCTCTAAAACCAAAATCCGAATTACTAAATCCATATTTTTTCAATTTCTCAGGAGCCGAGTATTACTGATGAAAAAATTATAATTAACCAAATCATATCTTAATGATTAGTTACCCCTTCATGACACATAACCTCCCAATCCTCTTGAGGTATAACATAACATAAGTCAAATCACTTCCCCATTTAATTCTAGATTTCTCCAAATTCGGTTTATCCAAAGTTTCCTGTAACAAAGATATGTATCTGAAATGAAACCTCTTTTTGGTGTAGGGGAAATCAAAGAATCATATTTCATTAACTTAGGTAAACTCATCTCTTAACCATAATTATCCCTTATCAAAGCTCTAAGTTGGTAATACACAAATAAAGAATTTACTGGCACACCAAATTTCTCCCTCAATTGATTAAAATAAAGAAACTGCCCCTCTTTAAAACAATCCTGAATCACTCTTATACCCTGAGAATACCATATCTTTCAATACCTATTAAACATTGAAAAAGGAATAAGCTGATTTTAATATTATGGAGTTTGAATTGATAATTTGCCCTTTGATCCGAGAACATAATTTCTTTTAACCCATATTTTTGACAAATGTTTTACTACGAGCATATCATATCCCTGCAATAAATTCAAATTCCACTTATTTATAAACTGGTGAACATCAAATTCAGAAATAAATGCCAACTGCACCTTGGCCCAACTACTAACAAACTAACAAACGTCAACTCTACAGATTGATAATAATTTTGAAAATGAGGCAACTGCAGTTCACCGAGTGCATATTTCCATGTCAACTTCTGTAAAGCTATATGAGCGAATTTTCCCTTCCATAAAAATTTGCTCACCACCTTATTCAAATGCTGAAAATAAACCGTTTGAAAGTAAACATGGAATTGACTGAAATAAGTATTGAATACTGTGAAAAATATTAATTTTAATACAATTTACTCGACCTATTAATATTAATGGAAGATACTTCCATTTAATCAAATCCATTTTAATCTTTTTCAATAAAGGTACATAATTTAACATATAAAGATTGATAATTTGCAATTACATTATAATCCTTTGCAAACATATCAGTATGAGCAATTAATTCAAAGATCTAAGCAACATTATTATGAGTTGGGTGAGAGGGCTCAAAAGGTATTAGCTTGGCAATTAAAAACGGAACAGGTATCGAGAACTATTAATGCTGTTAAAAAGAATTCAATAGTTACCTATAAACCTCAGGAAATCAATGACCAATTTTATTCATTTTATCAGAAATTGTATACTTCTTAGCGAAATCAGGATGATGGTTCTATTGAGTCCTTCTTATCTAAGTTAAATTTACTGGTTTTGTGGAAGGAAGAGGTAAAGAAATTGTCAGCTCCATTTACAGATTTTGAGATTAAAAATCTATACAAGAGATGCCAAATTGAAAGTCGCCAGGTGATGACGGATTTTCAGTGGAATTTTATAAAGTGTTTGATTAAGAATTATCTATATTTATGGATGTGTTGCAACAAATAACTGAAGATCAGTTATTATTGGAATCTTGTTCAAGTGCTCTAATTAGAGTGATTCCAAAGAAAGATAGAGATCCATTGAATGTAGTTTCTTACTGACCAATTTCTTTATGAAATGTGGATTATAAAATAGTGGCTAAATTATTGGCAAATACACTTACTAAGCATTTACCTCATTTTTTACATACAGATCAAATAGGTTTTATTAAGAATAGATGTGCGTGTGATAATATTCTTAGATTGATAACGTTGATCAATGCATCAGGAGAGCATCCCAACCAACCAATGGTGGTCGTGCTTGATGCGGAAAAGGCATTTGATAGGGTTGAATAGGATTTTTTTAATTTAAGGTGCTGAGATGTTTAATTTTAAACAGATATTTTCCAAGTACTCTTGTAAAATAAATCTTCACAGAAGCTCTGCATGGTACAAGGTAGGGTGCAATGGTGAAAGCTCCGAACATTCGACGTTTCATTTCAGAATCGTATTTTCAGTCATTTTATGGTGATTTCCCACCCTACGATCCGTTCAGCGGGCCACATCTGAAAGGACCACATTACCTTCCCTCCCATATCTCGGCGCGGACGTGGGAAATCTGACTACGAGGTTCCTAGGGCGATTTGATGTCGGGCAAGAGCAGGAGATCATGGCTTTCGCGTGTAAAATGTTTGCTCACTAACCTTGAGTGGAAGATCAATTTAAACCCAATTGTTCGTTACTGTCTGAAATTCGGTTCATGAAATTTGGTATCAGGATCAGAGTGGTTCAGGAGAATCTCAAAGCTTCTTGCCTCCATAAACGCTGCACACTTTTCAACTGTCATGCCTCGGGCATCACCTCCTATCTGTTACGGTCGTCCATAGTACTTTTATCCGACCTTCCAGTGTCTCCAGGTTGATCTCTACATGTCTCTGTGTTGTGAATGTGAGCACACCCATGGGCCATTTATCAATGTGTTACAATTCCGAACACCCAGAATTGGAAATAGATTGCCAACCCTTCATATCGATTACATGAGGTGCTTTTCATTCGTTTTTCTACCCCAGGAATCCCTGGCCCCCCTCCCCACGGTTTCTGGTTCCCTTACTTGGGGAACATACTATACCATCATAAAAGCGGCTTAGGTCATCTGCCAACCTTAAGTGGCACACGAATAAAGGCGAAGTGTATCCATTCTCTGTCTGAACCTCTGCTCCTCGCAGCCCCAGCAATAGGTCTGTGATAGTTTGTGGATACAACTGACCTACTTTAAATATCTAGTCCAGTGGTTTTCAAACTGCCCCCCCCACACTTTATCTCACAGACCACTTTAAGTAATCCACCGCCATCAGAGCTCTGTGAATGGAGGTTTGGGATGTGAGTGGGAAGGGAAGGTTGAGTATTGTGATTGAAATATTTTGCTTGAGAAAAATTGTCATTGGCCCATTTCCTTTGGAGTTCTGAAACAGTGCACATAAGGGACGATTAAAGCAGTGATTTTCAAATCTTTTTCTTTCCACCCACATCCCACCTTAACTTATCTCTGACTAATTACTTAAGGAGGAATGTGAGTTTAGGGGGACATTTTTAAAACCACGCTCCAAAGCTCTGAGATCATTTCCAGTCTTATGCAAGTTGTATAATGTATTTACAGACGGAAATTGGGGAGCTCTCTCCCCGCACATTGGCATTCACTCCACTTCCATTAAGGGGCTCACGCAACAACAATTGGGATTGAGGCAGAGATGATTTTTTGCAACTATCATATATAATTTAAACCATTTCGGAGAGACACAGAGCGGGTCATCGCGTGGCAATATGTGAAATGTTGAGCCAATGAGGAGATTCTTTACCCAATTGGATAATGAACGTGAAGGGCGACTTCATCACAACCTTGAGCTCCTCTCTGAATGTCATCTGGGTGACGGTGTAAAGGCAACTGTTGGAGCAGCAGATCAGATACAGGAGAATGTATCCCGTGTCCGTGACGATATATGCCGGGCTTGAGTAGCCTGGCTGAAAGCGAGAATTGAACAAGCAGCTGATGATGTACGACACCACCGCCATCGACCACTGGAGCATGAATGAGAGGCAAACTGAGAAGCCGAAAACCATGGGGTTTCTTTGGTTACTCAGCTCTGGGTCTGCCTGATTCTGACCTGCCTCGACCCGGAGCCATCGGCGAGCCCTGTTCGCCAGGAAAATGCACTGGACCGTCAAGCAATTAAAAAAATGCATCTACTCGTGTAGAGAGAGAAGAGAGAGAGAGAGAGAGAGAGAGAGAGAGAGAGAGAGAGAGAGAGAGAGAGAGAGAGAGAGAGAGAGAGAGAGAGAGAGAGAGAGAGAGAGAGAGAGAGAGAGAGACGGGTAAAGTTGGTGCATCATTGGTAGTTGGCGGCAGTCTCCATAATTACTGACTCTGAAATCTCATCTATAAGCATGTGTATTTATGGAGATGTGCTAAAAAGCTATTAAAGGAAATAGGATGAAATAGCGGAATAATAATATATTTATTATATTTTTTTATATATTAGGATCATAGTTTTATCTAATATGTCTAATAGGATGTGTCAATCACCAATATTAATGCCCAAAACTCCCTTCTTCTCGCTCATGGGGTGCTGTCTTAAAACGGGCTGTTTGCCAATTAAGTTCGTGCCAATGTCAAACCTATTATCTCTACCTCCCTTTCACAGATCGGTGCCAACTATGTTTATAACAGTGTCAATTTTTCTTTGTTAAGTTTCTTCCACAGATTCCTCCTAATTAATAATTAAAAATTTCATCCACATACCTGCCTAAGAGTCTCTTAAATACCCCTCATGTTCCAGCCTCCGTCATTCCTGGCCCCCACAACTCTCTGTGTAAAAACCCGTAGCCCTGATCTTTCCGCTAAACTTTCCTCCCTACACTTTGAACATATTGTCCTCTGGCGTTGGCTATGCCTTCCCTAAGAAACATCACACAGTAGCGGGCGAACAGCGCGGTATTGCGAACCACCACTGTCAGTTCACAGACTTACCTGACATATCACGTGTAAGCAGTGCTGGGCGCCAAAGTACAGTGAGTGGATCAGATGAATCCCCTGCCTAAAGGGGCGGGGCACTAATGTCTCATAGCTTTAACCTGCTGGTCCTGTGGACCAGCGCCTGTTCACTAATGAACAGGGAATAAAAGGTCTGTCTTTGTCTGCAATTAACCAGTCTTGTGTTGACTACCTTTGTGTGTGTTGGCCTTTATTTAGTAGTGGCTACAACACGTTGTTGTAGCCAACACCCATGAATTCTGGCATGATATACGGTACATAGACATTTGGGAAGAGTGCGACAAAGTAGAGCATAATTGCTATAATGAGAGAAAAATCAAATTCTGCAGATAATGCAGTTAGTTTACAGAGAGGTGAAGATAGGTACCGCTGCAAGGCAAAAGTATGACACATGGCGTATATGGTTGGTAAATGTGACATGCTCTGCATTGGCGAAAGATAGAAAATCAGATTATGAATTATGTGGTGAAAGTCCGGCATTCTGCAGTGCAGATGGATTTGGGACTGCAATTACAAAATGTTGCTTTGTAGGTGCAATACGATATCAAGAAGGCAAATGAGATTTTGTCGTTTGTCACTTTTTTTCCAAGATGATGCTGGGGAATGGCGATGTTCATGAATTGTATCAGCTCCTATCTTATAAAAGACCTACACCCGCTACAATTCTTCTGTCGTCACCACAGATGAATGGAAGTTGCCATCTCGCTGTTGCTTTGCATCCCTGGACTATATTCGTCCCGCTACGGATGGATTCTTAACTCTCCGCTGGGAGAGCTCATCAACATCAAAATCGACTCCATGCTGCCCACCTCCACAGGAGGACCACAAGCCTGCGGACTTAGTCATCACTGTGGGCTCACTGTAAGCTCATGACTGGGCAGGCAACAACGGCAACGGTGAAGAGTACAGGAGGGAGATGGATCAGCTAATTGAGGGGTGTTACATTAGCAACCATGAGCCAACGTCAAAAAACCAAGGAGATGATTGTGGGCTTCAAGAGGGAGTCGGAGGAACACGACACAGTTCTCGTCGTGGTTTCAGTAGTGAAGAGGGTCAAGAACTTCAAGTTCCTGGGTGACAATATCTCCAAGGAACTGTCCTGCAGCCTTCATTATTATGAAATCACTAGAAAGGTTCGCCAGCGACTATACATATGAGGTTCTTGAGGAGATTCGGTAGGTCACCTAAGACTCTCGTAAACTTCTACAGGTGGACCATGGAGAGCATTCAGGCCGGTTGCATCACGGTCTGGTATGGAGATGCCAACTGTCAGGTCACTAATAAATCCTAGAGGTTGTTAATTCTTCCTGCAACATCATAGGCACCAGACCACTCCATCAAGGACATCTACATGAGGTAGTGTCTAAAAACCCCAATATCTATCCTCAAAGGGGCCCAAGCACGCAGGACAGTCCTTATTCACTCTGCTACCATCGGGAAAAGGTACAGGAGCCTAAAGACGAGCACTCAGTGGCACAAGGTCAGCTTCTTCCCCTCCCCACCATCAGATCCCTGAATAATCAATGAACCGAAGGCACTGCCTTACATTCTGTGCACTATTGTTATTAATTTCTTTAGATATTGTTGAAAGATGGTTTACACTATGATGCTGCTGCTAAACACCGAATTTACCGAGTTGTTCATGACAAAGTTCAGATTCTAAATGGCCTGTTAAAAGAGAAGATGGTTATTTGTTAAAAAATGCTGCACCCATTAATCTGTGCCCAGGATGGCGGCACCTGAGCTAGCATCATACCATGAGGGATTACAGATACCGGGGTGGGGGTGAGGGGAGGGAGAGAAGTGGAACTCTGCAGGGCACCATTAGCAGAGAAAACGTTTAGGGAAGGTGATCATGGAGGCGAACCAGCGAGGACATTTGCGGCAGAAGGACCCACTCAGGTTCCTGGAAGGGAGCCCAATAATCCAGAAACCTGAAGCCCTCCCTGCTGCACCTTTTCTTTAGTCACATGTTACGATGCGCTATGCTCCCATTTATGATCTCACTAGTACGTGGCACGGGTAGTAATCCTGAGATCGCAACCCTGGAGGGCGCCTAGCTCTCTAAACTCTCCTTGCAGGACCTCCTCACTCTTCCTACCCACATCATTGGTCTCTACATGCACCAGGAAATCTGGCTGCTCACCCTCGCACCCGTGAATGCTGTGAACTCAATCTGAGATATATCGGACCCTGACAACAGGGAGGCAACATAAATTGGGGATACTCGATCTCTTCCACAGAACCTCTTATCTGTCTCACTAACTATGGAATCTCCGATCACTGCAGCTGGCCTCTTCTCCCCTTTCCTTCTTGGATCGAGGATCAGACTCCATGGCAGGTCCTGATTTTGTGGCTTGTCCCTGGCAGGTTGCCCTCCAAGAGTATCCAAAATGGTATTCTCCGTCGTCACGAGAAACGTCATTTTGCCTGGGTGTAGTTATAAGCTCAAAGGACCCCAAAACCCACCAGCAATAAATATTCACCATGATAAGTAGTTACTTAAACAAAAGTTGTTTTAATTATCTTTAAACATGAAAACAGAATCAAATTTTAACTTATCGCTATTAACTTATCTAACCCAATTTAACACCCTTCTAAATCTATGCACACGTATATGTAATGTGTGCATAAATTTAAGGATTCGTTCACATTTCAATCTCAATTCCCATACTTTCAAGTTCACTGGTTGCAGGAAATTCGTATACTGTGCACAGAATTTAACATGTATAAAGTTCACTAGGCTTTGGTGCTCAGGAAATTTCTTGTAGGTTTGCAGAGAGAGATGTGCTTTTCTAAGATTTCCACAACTGAGGTGCCATCATTCGTCACCTCAGTGTCTTGCTGATGAAACTTGCTCCATCTGGGTTCTCCAGATGATAACCTCTTTCAAGAGAAACATCAGACAGATAGCACTTCCAGTGATCCGCACTCTGGAGCTTCTGTTTCAGTTCCAACATGGTTCACTTGTCTGACACTATTCAGTCTCTCTCTCTCTCTCTCTCTCTCTCTGTGATTACAACTGCCAGCCACGTCCTTCTGTCTTCCACTTGCAAAACCCCCTCCTTCTCCAGCAAACAATAGGAGTTGGTCTTCTGCTCCCATCTGGTATTTTAGGTAAACAAACCTCTCAATGACCTTTGAGTGAACACTTTGCATAGAGGTCAAACGCCTTGAAAATAAGTCCAAAACATTCAACTTGGCTCCAGTCCATTCATTTCATTTCATGTAATCATTTCAATTAGCACCTACTTTTGAAATGTGCATAGAATTCTCCATAGTTTCTGTAAAGTCACTGAATATGATTTCTTCAGTATTTCAAATAAGATCTCTTTTAAAGTGTGTGTGTGAGTATGTATGTAACCTAATCTAATTTTACCAATTTATCTTCGAAAAAACTCTCAAAATATTCCATCACAATAGCAAATCGAAATGATCACAATTAGTATTATAAATTTTCAGTAAACGTGTGTGCAGGGAATAAGCTGTTTGGTTCTTTCCGTCAAAAGCACCACAAAATAGGCATTGTGCATCTCCAGATTTTCTGAATTCATGTAAGAATTCAATCCTGAAATTTTCTTTGGGAGATAACATGAAGGAAAACTCGAAGGGATTTTTCAAGAATGTTAACGGTAAAATGATAGTAAGGGACAAAATTGGCCACTTAGAAAATCATGGTGTTTGTCTATGAGTAGAGATTAAAGAGATGGGATAATCTTAACTATGTTTTTTTTGCATCAGTATTTAATCATAAAGTTGGGATGGTGTATAAGGAAGGAAGGAAAACAAGACATAGTCGCAGGGAATATATAGAGATTAAAGAAGAGGAGGTGTTAGCTGTCTTATAGAAAATAAAGGTAGTCAAATCCCCTGAGCCTGGGATGATATTCCCTCGAAACTTGAGAGAGATGAGTGTAGAAATGTTAGGGGCCTGGTTCAGGTGCCAATGGATTGGAGGTTAATACATGCTGTACCATAGTTTAAAAATGGCCCCAAATGTAAACTAAGAAAGAAGGGAATTACAGGATGAGGAGCCTGATATCAGAGTAGGCTTATTATAGGAGGCTATTCTGAGAGATCAGATATGCACGATGGGACAGCCAAGGGATGATTGTCAGCATGGTGTTATGCGTGGTACATTGTTTTTTACGAAACTTATCGAGGCCTTCGAGAAGGTTAGCAAGATAGTGGATGAAAGAAAGGCTATGGATGCTGTCTACATGGACTCTAGTAAGGCCTTTGACAAGATACCACACGGGAGATTCAGACAAAATGTATCCATGGAAAGATTGTAAACCGGATTTGAAATTGGATGAAAGGTAGAAGACAGAGGGAGGGAGATGATGGCTTCTCAGACAGGTGGCCTGCGATTAGTGGTGTTCCTCATGGATCATCGTTGGTGCTATTCTTGTTTGATGTGTCTATCAATGATCTAGATGGTAATGTGGTAAATTGGACCAGCGAATTTGCTGATGATATTGATGTTGCCGGGTTTCAGGAGTAGAATTACAGGGAAAAAATAAACAAATTAGGACTTTATTCGTTAGCGTGTAGATGAATGAGGGGAGATTAGATAGAGGTTTATAAGATTATGTTGGCATTGGCATGCTATTCGAGCAGTTGATTTTAGAGCATATATCAGAAGCCATCCGCCTCATGTTGGCTAATGAATACTTTGATAATCCTCAAAGAGTGGCCGCCCATGGAGACATTCTGAAGCACGTGAAACAGAATGGCCCACAGAAATTAGTGCTGCATCACACCCAAACGCCTAGGCTACATGAGTACTGGTGGTGAGGGTGCATGTTCTTCCAGATATGCATGATGCCGTGAAAACCAACTGGTGTTTTTACCATCAATGCTGTGGATTTGGAGTTTGGCACTGCTGATCCCCTTGCACTTTTCTGGAAAAAGGCCATGGTCAGTAGTCATTAATGGCTACTGTGTTTGGCCACCGTGGCAATCAACTCTACGTCTGAGACAAACTCCTCGCAGTACAAATGTCTAGTCAAGACAGGTGCAGATGTTAGTGTTTTTCCTCCTTCGGGCTTTGACACCTGTACCAGCAGCACAGGTCCGGCAGTCACTGCGGTGAATAACAGTTCAATTCGTACATAAGGCACCAGGACTACACTCTGAAATTCGGCTTCATTAACCTCACATGGAAATTTAGTCTTGCTGCTGTGTCCCGGCCGTTGCTGGGTGCTGACTTCCTCAGAACCCACTCGCTGATGGTAGAGGTAAAAGGGCGTTGGTTGGTGAAGGAATCTGCAAGTCAGGAATACAGATTCCATGAGGATCGTGCATTTTAATTGTAGAACGTGTTCCAAAATAATAGTTTTTATTAAATTTAACCTCTCTAAACATAACTCTAATTGAAACCCCAATATGCACAAATGTAAATGGGTGTGTGTGTGTGTGTGTGTGTGTGTGTGTGTGTGTGTGTGTGTGTGTGTGTGTGTGTGCGTGTGTTTGTGTGTGTGTGTGTGTGTGTGTGGTTGTGTGTGTGGATGTGTGTTTGTGTGTGTGTTGTGGTGTGGGTGTGAGAGTATGGGTGTGAGGTTTGAGTGTGAGTGTGTGTATGGGTGCACGTGTGGGAGTGTGGGTGGGTGAGTGTGTGTTTGTGGGTGTATGTGTGTGTGGGGGTGTGTGTTTGTGTTGTGGTGTGTTTGGGTGTGTGTGTGCGTGTGTGTTGTGGTGTGGGCGTGAGTGTGTGTGTGCGTTTGTGTGTGTGTTTTTGGGAGTGTGTGGGTGTGTGTGTGCGTGTGCGAGTGTGTTTGTAGGTGTGGGTGCATGTGCGTGGGTGTGAGTGGGGTTGTTAGGTGTGTGTGTGGGTGTATGAGTGAGTGTGTGGGTGAATGTGTGTTTGTGGGTGTGTGCGTGTATGTGTGTGCGTGTCTGTTGTGGTGTGGGTGTGATTGTGTGTGTGGGTTTTGTGTGTGTGTGTTTTGGGGTGTGCGTGGGTGCGTGTGCGCATGTGGGTGTGTGTGTCTGTGAGCGTGTGTGCGTGTGCGCACGCGCGCATGTGTGTGTGTGTGTGTGTGTGTGTGTGTGTGTGTGTGTGTGTGTGTGTGTGTGTGTGTGTTAATGTCCAAATCTAATTCATTTTAAATCTGAGGCAGAAAAGTCCAGTTTCAAATTTCTTGTGGGACTTCAGGATCTTTTAAAATTTCAGAATTAATTATAAAACACATTTAAACATTATATCTTCATATCTCTTTAAGCTTACAAGTCTCTTTATGCGATGTTTTTCAGGGATATATTTTGCATGAAAGTTTTTTACAAATTTGTCACTTTCTTGTCAAGGTTGTGATCTTCACGACGAGTTATTTCTTAGATAAGAGTGAACATTTTCTGAGCACATGAGGCTGCCTCACGTTGCTTAAAAGAGCAGTTGGAAGTTGTCTTACTTATTTGAAAGCCCCCTATGTTGTGTATCTCCTATAACAAGGATAATGCAATGTAGAAAATTATCCCAATCTCATTGTGGAGGTTATACTTTTTTTCCAGCATGTCCAGAGGTTCTTCCGTCTCTTCAGTAGGCACCTGATTTAAAATGTCTCTCTGCTTCAGTTTCTAATTCTCCAACATCAGGTGACGTGACATCCATCATCAATGAGATAAGTCTAAATTCTTGTGAACTATGTGACCATTTCCTGAAGACTTTAATAGTTTCCAGATCCAGTTTCTTGGAAACCTTGTGGTGTTCATAGCTCGGGCTTGCAGACATCATGACTCCGAAAGATGGCAACATTTATGAATGTATTATATCGCAGCGTGTAACCCTGTTCCAAACCCACTGCATTACCTAAGACTTTTCTCTAGGAAATTTGGCTTAACAGTAACTTAAATATTTATATTATCACAGATCCATTACACATCTTTTCACACAGGAAAATGTTGAATTTGTAAAAGTGCAAATTTTTAATGTACACTCTATCATTTGTTTTGATAGGCTTCACATTCTTAAATAACATAATATTAAGATATATTGCAGAAATTACATGGAGTTGCAACATCAATATAGGCAATCATCAATGACCTTGTTTTGGACTCTAATATGAGTTATAACCAAGTCCAATTTTTGCAAAATTAAACTCCAGTTTAATAATCAACTGATCTTATTTTTAAATTTACTCAAAAATACCAACTGATCATTATCAGTGTAAGGACAAATTGGTCGCATGGGAATGCAAACATATCCTTCAAAATGATGGATGGACCAACAACTCTTTTTCATGAGTAGAATAATTATTTCGATGTTTACTGAATTTTTTAAAATTTTGTGTGTGTGTATATATATATAAAGCCACTGGATGTTCATTATCTTCACAGTTAATTTTTTATTCAAAAAATCATTGTGATTTAAATACAGGTCAGTGACGTAATATGTCTCCCAGTTTGTCAAATGTTTCCTGATATATGGCTCTCCAAATAATCTTTTCACTCTTCAAATGCACATTGTCGTAAACACTTCTTTGAAGAATATAAAAGACCTCCTAACCTCATGTCAAAATACTAATTAAAAAAAAACCTAAAATCTAAGGATTCTTTTACCAATTCCCTCACGGCAATCAAAAGTAAATGAGTGCTTCCATCACAAGCTCTTGCATTCTCTCAACAATATGTCTTCGTAATAGTTATCATAATATGAATGGAACTTCTCCGACGCTCCCTGAGATTCCGAGTGAGATGCAGATGATGGAATTTGTTTATATCCCAAATTATGAACTAACTATTGAAATACACATGGTCTCTATTTTTATAGTCAAATTAAACGACGTCATTTATGTCAACTATTATGTTAGCATAAAAATATTCAAAACGGGAATCAGTTTTACAGGAGCAACTACTGGACCCTGATTAGGTTTTGCCACAACTTGACCAGTGTATCGGGTCTTACAAAATGCCTCAGCAACTTTTCTCAAATCAGGTCAATAAAATAAATTCATCATTTTATAGGTAGTTTTCTTTACACCAAACTGCCCACCTAAATGTGAGCTATGGGTAATGTTGAAAGGTTAATCCCGATAGGCTTTAGGAATTACAACCTGATGAAGAACTGTACAATTTTCATTAGCAGGAAGCTCACGTCACCTCCATTTTCTCAGTGGACAGTGTAAAATGCCATCAAATAACAGAAAATAACATGGTTCAGTTGTAGTCATGGACCGGAAAATGGAAGATGGAGGTTGATCCAGACAAGTGAGTGATCAAATGAATGTGCACAGTCTAGAGGAAATGTTTTCAAACATATTCTCTCTCGCTCTTCTCAGTGCTCCACTGGAAAATCTCTGATAATTCTCCTACATTTTCCATCTCTATTCTGTTCTTAATCGGTATCACCATGGAAGAATTTTTATGATGAATAGAACTGATCGAGGTACTAACATAAATGGTATCGAAAGGTGGAATAAATTTCGAATTGACATTTTGGACATTAAATCGAACATAATTGGAAACAACAGTATCAGAAGAGTGAGATATTATTTGTAAGCTAAGTTATATCTTTAACAATAGTCAAAGACGTTAACAGTGGTTCTGGACACAATCGTGTTTATATTGGAAAATATCTATAATTTAACATCGAAAAAGATATAATATATATCTTGATGGTGTTCTCACCATCCTCTTCCATGATGCGATTCAATTTTCTGTAACAGATTGTCTTTTTCATGAATACCGTATGCGTGTTTGCAGAAATAGGTTTCAGAGTAGGTTAGCCGAGGAGGCTGCACCCTAGCGGTCATGATATGTCACAGAACCATAGTACACAACAGCGCAGAAAACATGCCATTCGGCCCTTCCTGTCTTTGCAGAAAACATCATGCTTCCAGTCCCATTGACCTGCACCGTTCCATCACCATTCAGACCGATCTCATCCAATGTAAGAGTGGTTTCGCATTTGTAGCGTCAATAGCAAATTGCTCCACGCTGCCACGACTCCATGAGTGAAAACGTTCACACTTATGTTCCACTAAACCTTCCCGTTCCACCTTAAAGCCATGTCGTATGGTATGTTTCTCTGCTAATCTAATTGGAGAACGTCTACATGCATTTACTCTGTCTACACATCTCATGATGTTGTAAACCTCTATCTAATCTCCCCTCATTCTTCTACACTCTAAGGAATAACGTCCTAACCTGTTTAATTTTTACCATTAATTCAAATCCTGAAACCCAGCAACATCCACGTAAATCTTCTATGAACTCTTTCAATCTTATTGATATCTTTCCTCACGTTTCACGAACACAACTGCATATAAGACTCCAAACTTTACTCCCCCAATTTCTTAAATAACCTTACCATAACTTTCTACTTTCTGTACCCAATACTTTGATTTATGGAGGCCAAGATGCCAAAACGTTTTCTTCTCAACCCTGTCTACCTGTATCGCCACTTTCGGGAAACTATGGATCTAAATTTTCAGATATTTTGTTCCTCCGCACTCCTCCGTGCCTGACCGTTTACCACGTATCTCCTACCTTGGTTTTTCCTTCTAAAATGCAACACCTTATAACTGTCTGCATCAAATTCCATCTGTCAGTTGGTCAAGATCCCTCGGAAAGATTTGAAAGCCTTCCTCATTGTCCACAACAACTCCAATCTTAGTGTCATCAGTAAACTTGCTGGTCCAATTTACCACATTATCATGAAGAATATTGATAGAGACAGCAAAGAAGAATAGCAGCAGCGCTGATCTATGAGGATCACCTCTAATCGCAGGCCTCCAGTCTGAGAAGTCATCGTCTACCTTCCTCTGTCTTCTACCTTTCATCCAATTTCGAATCCGGTTTACAATTTTTCCATGGATACCTTTTCCATGAACCTCCCGTGTGGTATCTTGTCAAAGGCCTTACTCTTCTTTCTTTGGCTTGGCTTCGTGGATGAAGATTTATGGAGGGGGTAAATGTCCACGTCAGCTGCAGGCTCGTTTGTGGCTGACAAGTCCGATGCGGGACAGGCAGACACGGTTGCAGCGGTTGCAGGGGAAAATTGGTTGGTTGGGGTTGGGTGTTGGGTTTTTCCTCCTTTGCCTTTTGTCAGTGAAGTGGGCTCTGCAGTCTTCTTCAAAGGAGGTTGCTGCCCGCCAAACTGTGAGGCGCCAAAATGCACGGTTTGAGGCGATATCAGCCCACTGGCAGTGGTCAATGTGGCAGGCACCAAGAGATTTCTTTAGGCAGTCCTTGTACCTTTTCTTTGGTGCACCTCTGTCATGGTGGGCAGTGGAGAGCTCGCCATATAACACGATCTTGGGAAGGCGATGGCCCTCCATTCTGGAGATGTGACCCACCCAGCACAGCTGGATCTTAAGCAGCGTGGACTCGATGCTGTCGACCTCTGCCATCTCGAGTACTTCGACGTTAGGGATGAAAGAGCTCCAATGAATGTTGAAGATGGAGTGGAGACAACGCTGGTGGAAGCGTTCTAGGAACCGTAGGTGATGCCGGTAGAGGACCCATGATTCGGAGCCAAACAGGAGTGTGGGTACGACAACGGCTCTGTATACGCTTATCTTTGTGAGGTTTTTCAGTTGGTTGTTTTTCCAGACTCTTTTGTGTAGTCTTCCAAAGGCGCTATTTGCCTTGGCGAGTCTGTTGTCTATCTCGTTGTCGATCCTTGCATCTGATGAAATGGTGCAGCCGAGATAGGTAAACTGGTTGACCGTTTTGAGTTTTGAGTGCCCGATGGAGATGTGGGGGTGCTGGTAGTCATGGTGGGGAGCTGGCTGATGGAAGACCTCAGTTTTCTTCAGGCTGACTTCCAGGCCAAACATTTTGGCAGTTTCCGCAAAACAGGACGTCAAGCGCTGAAGAGCTGGCTCTGAATGGGCAACTAAAGCGGCATCATCTGCAAAGAGTAGTTCACGGATAAGTTTCTCTTGTGTCTTGGTGTGAGCTTGCAGGCGCCTCAGATTGAAGAGACTGCCATCCGTGCAGTACCAGATGTAAACAGCGTCTTCATTGTTGAGGTCTTTCATGGCTTGGTTCAGCATCATGCTGAAGAAGATTGTAAAGAGGGTTGGTGCGAGAACACAGCCTTGCTTCACGCCATTGTTAATGGAGAAGGGTTCAGAGAGCTCATTTCTGTATCTGACCCGACCTTGTTGGTTTTCGTGCAGTTGGATAATCATGTTGAAGAACTTTGGGGGGCATCCGATGCACTCTAGTATTTGCTAAAGCCCTTTCCTGCTCACGGTGTCGAAGGCTTTGGTGAGGTCAACAAAGGTGATGTAGAGTCCTTTGGTTTGTTCTCTGCACTTTTCTTGGAGCTGTCTGAGGGCAAAGACCACGTCAGTAGTTCCTTTGTTTGCGCGAAAGCCGCACTGTGATTCTGGGAGAATATTCTCGGCGACACTAGGTATTATTCTATTTAGGAGAATCCTAGCGAAGATTTTGCCTGCAATGGAGAGCAGAGTGATTCCCCTGTAGTTTGAGCAGTCTGATTTCTCGCCTTTGTTTTTGTGCAGGGTGATGATGGTGGCATCAGGAAGGTCCTGAGGCAGTTTTCCTTGGTCCCAACAAAGCTTGAAAAACTTACTAGAGTCAGTGAAAACAACATCCATAGCTTTCCTTTCGTCTACATTCTTGGTAACCTCCTCGAAGACCTCGATAAGATTCGTAAAACACAATCTACCACGCAATGCACCAGGCTGACAATCGTCCCTTGGCTGTCCCATCGTACATATCTGGTATCTCAGAATAGCCTCCAATAATAAGCCTACTCAGATATCAGGCTCATCATCCTTTAATTCCCTACGTTCCTAGATGACTTTTGGAGTCTTCTGTAAACTACAGTACAGCATGAATTACCCTCCAATTCACTGGTAAATCAACGAGGGCCCCTGTAATTTCTGCATTCGTCTCTCTCAAGATCCGAGGGTGATTCATGCCAGGCTCTGGGGATTTGTCAACCGTTATTTTCTGTAAGACAGCAAACACCTCCTCCTCTTTAATCTCTATTTGTTCCCTGCCACTACGTCTCGTTTCACTTCCTTCCTTAATCACCATGCCAAAATTATGAGTAAATACTGATGCAAAAAATCTAGTTAAGATCATCCCCATCTTGGGAAGCTCTACTCATAGACAACCACCCTGATCTTTTAAATGGCCAATTTTGTCCTTTTCTATCCTTTTACTTATAAAATTCTTGTGAAATCCTTTCGAGTTTACCTTCACGTTATCTCCCAAAGAAACCTCATGTCTTCTTTTTGCCGTCCCAATGTTCTTCTTAAATATTTCCTTACATTTTTTATACTCTTCTAGTACCGCATTTTCTCCATGTTGCCTGTACCTGTTATAGACCTTCTTAATCAGATCGCCAATATCTCTTCAAAACTATGAGAAATGAAGTATGTGAAAAGATACTTTGGCATTGACGACTGGATCCTCATTGCAACAGGGATCGAACTAAGAAAGTAAAAGGAAGAATGTCTCTCTTTCTATCGTTTATAGCCGAAATAATTCCGGTGACCATTCATACACCCCAGTTCTCCAGCAGTGGGTTTCAGCAGGGTACCATATCATTGCCTTCCTGAAATAGTAACTGCCTCATTACAATCGATGTTCACGTCGCTGGCACAATTTTAGGTCACCCAACAGTAGGACAATCATGATTTCTACGAGTCGTCAGTTGTAGAAGTGCAGTCGGCAGAACCGAATGTGACATTAAATGCAATTGGGTACATGCTGTTTCTTAACCTGATAGACAAAGGGCACATTGTTTTTAGTTAGGCTGGAGTCATAAATTAAACAAACCAACTTCCCTGGGAAGGACTACGGAACTAAGAGATGTGAAATAAATATAAAAGTCTTTCAAGCGAAGTGTGGACGGTATGGGTTATAATCACCACATACAACCCACCCACTTCATGGCGAATAATAACTGAAGCTGTAGAATTTATACACTGTTAAAGTGAATGAGGGTGATGAATTAAAACGAAATTATGCTGCGTGTTTTAATTTTTAATTATCAATTAGGAGGAATCTGTGGAAGAAACTTAAAGAAAAATTGACACTATTATCAACATAGTTGGCACCGATTAGTGAAAGGGAGATAGAGATAACAAGTTTGACATTGGCACTAACATAATTGGCGAACAGCACGTTTTATGACAGCACCTAATGAACGAGAATGAGCGAGTCATGGGCATTAACATTGGTGATGGACACATCATATTAGATAAAACTAAGATCCCAATATAAAAAATATAATAAGTATATTATTATTCAATTATATAATCCTATAACAGCTTTTTACCACCTCTTCATAAATATACATGCTGATAGATGACATTTCAGAGTCAGTAATTATGGAGACTTCCGCCAACTACCAATGATGCACCAACTTTACCCGTCTCTCTCTCTCTCTCTCTCTCTCTCTCTTCTCTCTCTCTCTCTCTCTCTCTCTCTCTCTCTCTCTCTCTTCTCTCTCTCTCTCTCTCTCTCTCTCTCTCTCTCTCTCTCTCTCTCTCTCTCTCTCTCTCTCTCTCTCTCTCTCTCTCTCTCTGTCAAGCCAATGTGACACTCTCACTAGCAAAACCCCCCACCTTCTTAAGCAAACAACAGGAGTTATCGTCTCTTGGTCAGGCTGTTGTCTTAGATAAACAAAACCCCGGATTGACATTTCGGTTAGCACCCTGTAGGTACTTGCAAACAGCCAGCCTGTCTCTCCAATCCAAACAAAAGCCATTAATTTCATGACGTCATTTCAATTAGCGCCGACTTGAGAAATTCTCCATAGATCATTCAATGTTACTGAATATGAATTCTTCAGTTTTACAAATAAGGTCTGTTTTAAAATTTGTAAATGTATGTAACCTACTCAAATTTTTACCAAATTCCTCCCAGTATTTCTCCATTACAATAGACAGCGTAAATGCAAGTAGACTGTTTCCACAGGCAGAACACTGGGGGAACGTTTGCACTCAGAGAGTTGTGGGAGTGTGGAACGAGCTGCCATCTGACGTTGTAAATGCGGGCTCACTGTTATGTTTTAAGAATAAATCTGAGGGATCGTGGAATGGGTGGGACTAGTGGAATAATATTTCTGTACAGATTAGAAGAGTCGAATGAATGGTTTTCTGTGATTTAATGTTCTATTGTTCAAATTTAATGATTCTGAGACCAGTCATTAAGTTGGTGTTTAGTGGGCGAATGATCCTTCGATATCACAAGGCGAAGAGTTATTTCATTGTGAATTATAATAGTGGATGATGCCTGGGTGAAGGGTGAATCGATTCACGTTTCAAATTTAATTAATCGAAAAGAATAATCCGCTTACAATTTAAAAGAGGAGCTACCCGTTGACTCTAAACAAATATTTCACAAAATCTTTCAGCTCCTCCCTGAATTTCCTCTGTGTCAGTCCATAGAGGACTGTGTCAGTCCATAGATACAGAGCAATTTTAGCATTAGCCCGAATTGTTGCAGGATGCTGAAATACCTGTCTGTGTAAGTATAGTTTTCCTTTCGCCATTCAATGTCATAATCAATTTGGGGCATCTACAGTAAAATGAAATTGGCAGACAGAGGAAACAGAAAATCATCGACTTTCTCAGTTTGTCCACCTCTGGATCGTTCCCATTCTGAATGCTGTATCTTATTTTCCGTCAGACTCGATTGGCCGCTACAATGTGACTGACTGTTACTGCATTAAAAAATCACAGTGAAACCGATTGGTAATAACGGGGTGAAAATATTGTCAATGAAGTCGTACATTGTACAACCTGGAGATGTCAAATATTTATTGTGGATGGACTGCGAGGTAAGTTGGAGCAGACTGAGCGCCGCTCAGTGCACCCACTGTCGGCAGCACCAGGTTCACTGTCCTCACAGTACAGTATCGTTTCCATAGCTTCTGACAGCACATGCCGACGCAGTGATCGAAAGTGAATGCGATAATGAAGCAAAATGAACACGCAGCAGCGTCGACCTGCACGACGAGTACCAGGGCGCAAAATTTGGATTTCGCAATAAGAAGTCCGCGAACAAATAGATAACATTGATCTGCGGCATTATAGAAGCTGCGATTAAAACCATAAGATCTGCTGCAGCCATCGTCACCAGATAGCGAATGATGCATTTGGAGAGACCACAATTTCCGCGGGATAGGATCACAATCGTGGTTAAGTTCACTGAAGGAAATGTTAAAATAAAGTGTGTTAGTTCAAAGTGGAAACAAATTGATGAATCTGTCTTCAGGATGAATTCCTAATGCAAATTTAAGCATTTCTAAGTCAAACGAATTCCAGGGTGATCCGGATGCAGGCATTCACACGTAAACGCTATGATACAGTCAAATCATTTTCATAGAATTTGTCAGAGCACTCCACTTCAATAACAAAATATGAAAATGTCACTGCTGGCAGTCGCGTGGAATCGGACTCTTTAAATATCACCTTTATTCTTCCAGTAAATACAATTGTGAAGATTTACTCACGAATGATTTTATTCATATCATTTTTTTGCCCATTTTTCTCGTGTATGGTATCCCATTATGGTAGGAATAACTTACGTGCATGCGTGGCGGCAGCAAATAAGTATGTAGGTCCTTTGGCACGTTGAATTTATGAACACATTCCCTTTTCTCTGTGTGCGAGTCTAAGATTTAACCCCGACAGTTTAATCATTTCAAATCCTCCACAGATGCCGGTCATCGCTCTCATCCCTTGTCGGCTGAGGCCCAACGTTCATGCCAGAAAGAAAAATCGTTCTCCCTCCTGAGACGTTTCCAATGCAACTGTGCGTCCATCTATATTTATTTCCATATTTCACTCACCGTCACCTCGACGCACTGTTCCATCTCCCTTCCTATTCCGTCCTCTCCCAGTGGTAAGCCCCCTCTACTCTCAGAGCACTTACATTTTCTGGTCCATTCTCAGAGAGAAGTCTCGCCCTCCGCCCCGTGCACCACCCCCGCATTTGCAATGTGTAACGTCACACACTTTTTACATCTAGTTCCTAGCCTGAAAATCGTTTTAGGAGTGTTCCTGTTCTTGGATATTTCCAAATCAGATGAGTCCGTCCTTTTTTAATTTGTTCACGGAATATTCTGGGATCAGCAGTTCAGGTCCTCTGATTTCTGTTTCCATAACGACTTTTTGTGTAAGCTTGCAGATGCAGTAAAATTGGTGAAGTGAATGAACACCGAATGATAGCGTAGCGGGAGGCGTTGAGCAATTAAGGGATTTGAGAGAATAGGTGCATATTCCTCTGAACCTGAAGACTAGGGTGGACAGGGCGATGAAGATGTATTTTTACTCGCTGGTTTACATCAGTCCACGAGTTGGGTTGAAGTGTAAAGAGGCCATGATGAAAGTGAACCATGAGTGGATGAGAGCAATTGGAGGAAAGGGCACACTTAATGTCACCTTAGGAAACCAGAACTGAACCCATTACACTCAGTGTGATCTTATAAAGTGATTTATAAAGTTGTAACATGACCACTCTGCTCCTGAATCCAATCGCCTTATTAATCAATCCCAGCATCCCGTAGGCCATCTTAATAATCCTAACAACCTGGGCGGCGACCTTGAGGGATGTATGGATTTGCACGCCAAGGTCCCTCTGTTCATCCACCCTCTTAAATAACCAACCATACACCCGTACTCAGCCTTTATTTCTGAAGTCTAATAAAATACAATGAAGATGGAAATGCTGCACAAAAGATTGAATTGCAAGGAGAGGATTGAGCACAGTGGGTGCATTGCTCACAGAAGTTTATGAATCCAAGATTGGAAAAGATAATTTAAATGCTAACAGTTTTGCAGTCAGATTACGTGAATAGAAAACTGCAGGACGTAGACTTGAAATAATCGGATAATGGACTCCTTCTTCACAAAGTGATTGGTGACTCTGGTGAACGAACAGTCAGAGGAGGCGACTGAATCGAGACAACTGTGCCCTTCCAAATTCAGCCGCACAGGAACATGCGAAGGAATGGGTTCAAGGAATATTGGGAAAGAGGACTTGCTATCGGCAAGCTGACCCGAAAGGCGTTGTTCAATGTTCAGGCGTTGGTGATCAAATCGCGATCACAGCAAACATGATGTGAATTATGGAATTAAAATAACATCTGAAAATAATTTAAGTCCAGGTCCAAGAGACGAAGTTCGACATTAACCGATTACCTGATAAAGGTGGTCAAGGAATTTAACATCCCATGATCCGGGAGACTAACGACGTCAGACACAAATGGTATAATGCTCCCCTTTAGAAGAATGGAGCTGAGCTTCGGACAGTCAGAAACAGGAGAACAGTATCAGTGCTGAGAGGGAGGTCGGCTCTGTCCCGGCCTCAGATGGAGAATGACACATCCCAGGGCAGGGACGCAATGGGCGAAAATGTAATTGGGGACCTGGTGGACTTTCCTTTTGACGTATTACAACATCAATTCTTCTGTTTGACGGCATGAATACAAGAAAAATTCGGAGTTCATGCTTAAATTTATAATAAATTAAACAAAGATTAAAAAATTTAACTTCTGGCAGTGAACTAACAGTTAGCCTTGATATCGATTATATTTGAGAATTAAATCTGCCAGCATAATTTCGTTCAAATATCGTCCTGTGAAACTAGATTCAGCAAATGCATATTAATAGACAACTGATCTACATTGTGCCATGCTTACTAAAATTATCTTCGGCCTTATGCAGAATACCAAGCGCCGCCAGTACAGGATAGTAAAACTTGACTAACTGGTAAATTGCGGGATATCCCATTTTTAGGCGCTGGGCAGTTGTACGAAACAGAACACTTGCCTGTGTTCACCGGTTCAGCGAGATTTTATATTGCAGAATGAGGCATATTTAGTCAACCAGTACTCTTCGCTGACAAATTAGCTACAGGCAACTGAATAAACACTGAATAACAACTATTATTACATCGAAGGACAGGCCACTAGAATACAAATTCGTCAGGGACGTTGGAAGACTTTTGAGGGTGTTACTTGGACGGATGTTTGTGGAAAACATTGAAGCTCTCGTCCGTGTCCCACGGTTGTGCAGATGCAGTAATACTTTCTTTAAATAATTTTGGCTGTGTCCTTAGCGAAGTGAAAGCGCGACTTTATTTCAGCACCAGCGTCTGTTTGGAACCGGGAAATATCTAAATGGAATATCTCCCGTGACCTGCATGGGATTCCCACTGGTACCCCAGCTTACTCCCACTCTTCAAACTCAACGGAGTTATATGGATTAGGTGTAACTGGGCATCTCGGGTCTCAATTGTCAGAAACACCATCTAAAGCTTGTGAGATGAAGAAGAAAACTGTATAGATAAAGCTCGGATCCATATAACTAATGTATATATCAATATAAATAAATAAAAAAATAATTAAAAAATATATAGCATGAAACAACACTGTTCGGTCTCTTCTCATTAAGACGTTGTGTCAACGTATATAAATTTATTGCACATCATTCTAACCTTCCCTCAAAAACCCCAATCTACCAGTTTCTTACATCGATGTGCTTCTTCGGGAGAGTTTTTGAACTCCCCGATTGTATCACCCTCCACCATCACGGCAGGACCCACCGCATGTTGTTTTTTTTAAAAAAAAAGTATGACATCTCTCTTGCAGTTCCTCCACCCGATTTACAATGTTGTGCGATATTGGGTATTGCCACGCTGGGAAAAGATTGCTTGAATTCTACCTTTGAAAATCTTGGAAACCTCAATTCGGTCGCACCTGTTTCTTTGTATGTAGAAATAGGAAAACCCGCAATTACTCTAACCTTCCCAAAATGAAACGTTCTCCCATCCAGAAAATATCTTGGTAATTTACTTCTGCCCTTTCTCGAAAGCCATGTCTGCGCCAGCGCTTGACCTTCTGCTGCCGACTGCTGTCTTTCCGTTAGAATGTCCAGAATCCCATTTCGGAGAGGTGATTTGAATTCCAGCGATGAAACTACACCCCCAGCCTTGGTTTAGAAATGAAGAGGGGCCGCTTGTTAAGAGCAAGAAAGGAAGCGCATGTAGGCTCATCAAATAATATGGTCGGCGGCAAATGAAAAAGAAAAATTAGGGACGTTGCAGGGGAGCTTTCGACCCACACATTGCACGTAGGCAAAGAAAGGAAAGTTAACAATGGCAAATGTATGACTTATTAGGCATAAAGGATGTAAAATTTACCCGAAGGAAGAGAATGTAGGAAACCCCCAAAATAAATGCCATGCTTCGTTGGGGGAGGTATCATCGAAGTGTGAGGTGACTTGATAAGATTAATGTCTTGAAGCATGTCGAAGGTAAGAATGAGGAATTGCTGGATACCTTGAGGTGCTCTAAATCATAGCCGTGCAGGACCTGAAGGGACATGCACCAAGTCACTGAGCGAAATGTGGGAAATGATTTCGGGCTGGGGTTGGGGGCGGGGAAAGAGTTGATGCCCATTAGATTAACTGCCTGCGCGGCAAGATGAGTGGCATCAAGGAGAGTGAAATGCAATGTAATTCCCATTTTAAGCGTAAAATCCTGAGAATTGAGGGCCAGCGAGCCTTAGGTCAGTGTGGGCAAACTAATGGACAGAATTATTGAGGATAGGATTTAAGAATATTTGGAGGAGCAGAGTCTTCTCGTGGATACTATGATCACTCCGGATTTCTCGATCCTCAGGAGCAGAATAGAGATGTTCGTGGGGTTGACACAGCTTTAATGAATGTATGGCGGTGTCTCTGGACAGTAAGAAATCCCCAACGAGCTAAAGACAAAAATCTGGTTAGCGAAGTGTGATAGCTCTTGCAGATAATCTTCACGTTAAATCCCAGAGAATTTTCACTACATGAGGGTAACAGTGAAAGGAAAGTGATATGTTTGGAATGCCGCAGTGGATCTGTTCTGGGACCCCTGCACTTTATCACTTTTATAAATAACCTGGATGAAGAGGCGGGAAGGATGGGTCAGTAAGTTTGTGCAGGACATGAAGGTTCGAGGAGTTGTGGATGGAGCTGAAGATTTTTCGAAATATACAATAGTATATAGACAGTAAGCAGAGTGGAGCAGAAAAGAGGCGGATGGAATGCAATACGGATAAGTGGGGAAGGGCGAACCAGAAGGCTAAGTAGGGGGTGAATTGTTGGTTATTTAAGAGGTGGATGAACAGAGGGACCTTGGCGTGCAAATCCATACATCCCTCAAGGTAGCCACACAGGTTGATAGGATCATTAAAAAGGCCTACAGGATGCTGGGATTGATTAATAAGGGGCTTGGATTCAGGAGCAGAGTGGTCATGTTACAATTCTATAAATCTTTGGTAAGATCACACTGAGAATACTGGGTTCAGTTCTGGTTCCCCCATTATAGGAAGGATGTAGAATCCATTGAGTGGGCACAGAGGAGATTTACCAGGATATTGCCTGGATTGGTAAACAGATCTTACAATGCAAGTTCAGCAAAGCTGGGACATTTCTCTTTGGAGCAGATAAGAATGAAAGGAGACTGCATAGAAGCTGTTAATTGTATGAGAGACGTAGATAGGTTGGACAGCCAGAACCTGTTTTTCAGGGCAGGATCAGCAAACAACAGAGAACATATGTAGAAATTTAAGGGAGGGAGATTAAGAGAAGACATTAGGGGTAAATCTTTCACATAGAGAGCTGTGGGTGCCTGGAATGCCTTGTCAGGTTATGTCGGGGAGGCTTCAATATTGGGGGAACACAGGCACATGGATGAACGAAAAACAGAGGGATATGTGGTAGGGAGGGTTCAGTACTTATTTTAGGAAGAAATATATGGGTCGATACAACAACGAGGGCCGATGGTCCTGTACTGTGCTGTAATGATCCATGTTTTATGAACCAAAGAGGACAAACAGAGACAAAGATGTAACATCAGTAAACTCTCAGAGGAGCAATATGAAATGGAGAATGACCTCAGAGAGCACTTCTGCTCCGTTATACTTTGAATAAAGAGCTGAAGACTGGGGAAATTAGTGAAATAAATGGCAATTCCTTCATAAAAATCCGTATTACATCTGAGAAGGTGCAGACATTCATGAAGCGTATGAAGGGAGTCAAATCAAGACATGTTCACATGTACTCTGTGTGAAAGTTGAGAGGGAATGGCAGTGACCCTCGCTGATATATATATATGTACGCACACACACACACACACACACACACACACACACACACACACACACACACACACACACACACACACACACACACACTTATATATATATATATATATATATATAAATAGATATATATAGATATGAATAAAGTGAAGATGAGGTACTAGAAGACTTTTATGGTGGAACAAAGCGATGCTGACAAACATGAAAGGTTGAAAGGAACATTACTGGAATTACTAGCGTCTGGAATCCGTGGTTAATAATTAACCAAGGAATATATTGCGAAGAAGATACACGTGTAGTTCACTGGACTAGTGAAAGTCAATACTATATTTTAAAGAGAGTGGTGAAGTCTCAGAAACCATTTGAAGATAAGATCGAGAAAGTTAAAGAATGCAGATCTCTACACGATATATACTGGAATGTCCACACTGCATTAAACAGGTTTACCCTCTTTTGGACGGTTGTAATCCATGGATAAATATTTTAAGGCTTCGTTTAACAAAGCAGAGGGTGATGGTGAAAGTGTGTTTTTCGGATAAGAAGGTTGAATGGTATGAAAGGGCCCATTTCAGGGCCCATCCCCTTGTAAAGGAACCTCTGCTGCTGGTGTTAAACTGGGTCAGCGTGCAGCTGAGAAACAGCCCATCTCCGTAGGGCCCCGTCGTGTTCCCACGGCTGTGAATGGGCTCGAGACACAAGTGTTAGAGAAGCCAAGGGTGTTGTTAACATCCTATAAAACTAGGAGCTCTGTGCCAAAGATGGTGGAGACAGGGTATGGCAGCGGACCACGGGGAGTTGCAGATCCCTGGGAAAGAGAGGACTGGCGCCAGAAAGAGAAGAACATTCCCCCGTCCGGATGGGAAAATCTGGGAGATGATCACAGCAGCGAATCAGCCAAGGGCAAAGTCGCTGAAGGACCGACAAAGGCTACTCTGGGACTTGCAGTCGTAGAACTCACGGCAGTTTGGGAGCAGATGGAAATTTGTTCATGGAAGCAAAGATTCTGGAGGGCGCGAGAAGGAAAAATGGTTCCAGAAGGGCCCCATGTGTCCAAGACTTTCCTGATCGTATAGGATATTTGGATCTGGAGCTAGGATTTCCAATGCTATGAACTGGGGTCACTGCGGAGGCAGAGGCTGTGACACTACTGGAGGCGAATCTGCAAACCCTCAGCGACTATGAAGGGACTCTCGTTTCCTTCTCGTTCTCTTATAATTTTGGGAGCCGTCCAATATCCGAGGCGACACTTTAAGATGTGCAATTTTTGATCAATTTCATTTTTATGTTATGGCATGAAAATTGGAGATAAAACGTCATAATATTTTAACAGGAATACTATGGGGAGCAAATCCATAAATCTCTTTAGGCCGCCTTGTAGGTTGATATGAAAGATGATGCGATGTTGGGCTTCAGTAATAAAGGGATTGTGTTCAAGAGTCCAGAGCTTAATGAATCTTTGGCGAGACCACACTTCGAGTAGTGGTTTCCATTTTGGTCATGTCACTACTGGAAAGGTGTAGAAAATATTCAGTGGATGCATAAGAGATTTACCAGGATGTTGCCTGGATTGTAAAATAAGTTTTATGAAGTAAGTGTTGCAGAACTAGGCCATTTATATTTGGACTGTAAAAGGATGAGAGGAGACAATAGAGGTCAAAAGGACTCTGAGAGGCACAGACAAGATAGACAGCCTTATAATTTCACAGGACAAGTTTAGCAAACATCAGGTGTTATATCGACCAAGTGATAGTAGTAAGGTTTAGGGGAGACATGAGCAGTATGTATTTTAACAAAATAGATTTCGGTGTGCCTGAAAAAACTTGACATGGATGGCGGTCGTGTTTCAAAGATTTAGAGACATTTCAGTGGCTCGGACATGCATATGGATGACAGTAAAATGGAGGGTAGAGAGATAAAAGGGGATAGTACTTTTCTTGGTTGAACATCTTCCGCTGGGTGCTGGAAAATATCATGCAGGAGGTAGAAACCGAATGCAATCATTGACATCCCTTGAACGGAATTGCATTGTTAACAATTCAGAAAATACTGGATGTTATATAAATACAGTTGGAAAATTACTAAGGACCCAAAGAGTTGAAAGAACTGGTACATGCAAACTCTGCCCTCTCAAAATATCGCCTTTGAAGTCCTTCCAATTACTGAAAACATACCTGCTAGAAAACAACATTTCCTAATCCAGTGTTCCCAGACCCTTAATCATTTCCAGAAAATTGGCCTTCCTTTAACCTGAACTCGAGGAGTAAACCTATCCTTTCCTATAATTAACTTGAAACTACGGTCATAAAAGTCACGGGAAACAACATGTTCGCCTACACATACTTTTGACGCCTGATCTGTCAGTCTCCTCTAATAGCAGATCGAATATTGCATCATCTCTCGATGGAACCTCTATATATTGATTTAGACAGCTTTCCTGAACACACTGACAAACTCCAAGCCATCAAACCTTTTTACAGCATGGATGTCCCAGTCAATATAAGGAAAGTTAAACTCTCCAGCTATTGGAACTTTCTGTTTCTTCTCTACAGATTTTCTCTGCCAATTCTCTCTGACTATTCGATGGTTAATAATACAACCCTATCTGTGTGTTCACACATTTCCCGTTCCTCAGCTCGCACCATATAGCCTCTTTAACGAGCTCACAAGGCTAACTAATCGTGTCACTCCCTACCTTCCGCTCATCCCTCCCCCTCTATCACGACAAAAGCAACAGAACTCTAGAAGATTGATCTGCCATTCATGCTCCTCCTGCAACCAGGTCCGTAGAGAAGTTAAAACCTTGTATTTATGATTGATGGTTGATTTTGTACTTTCCCTTAAAGAATTAATTGTTTTTGTTGAGTTACCATAGTTTACATGTCGAAATATCCAAGCGGACCGTGAGTTCCCTTCTCATTCTTGGAATGAGCATGAAAGAGAATGAGTTGGCTAGAAACTATTTGAATTTATCAACATCATTATTATTCATCGTCATCATCATTATTATTCATCCACATCATTATTATTCATCAACATTATCATTCATTGTTAATCATTTATTGTCATTTTAATTCGTTTAGATTTGTTTGAAGTTGAGTATTATTATCATTTACAATATATATTATTTTACTAATTGTTACGAAGTGCAAAGCTATGAAAATGTTTATTCGCTTTTATAAACAAACATTTAAAACTATTTCCTGCTGCAATTACGAAGTTTGATTTATTTGAATGAAAAGATACAATTCGAAATATGGAGGCTGACTTCTCTTGGAAGATGACGTGTTTTGATATTGGGAAATATTAGAAGCTAGGAAGTGTCACCTAGAAAGCCTAACGAATAGCAACAATGTCATAGTCCATTGTGCCAATCCACGCCAAAATCTCATCTGCCTTTCTGATAACACTCTTTGCATTGACAAATTCATCTGAGTATTTTTATATCACATACAAACCTTTGATTACTCTCTATACATGCAGTCCTCTCGTGACCTTTACCCTCCTCAACTTAACTATCTGTCGTAACAGTATGGTTCCCACCCCCTGTCTATCTAGTTTACTCCCCACCAACCGGAGTAGCCCTACTAAACCTATCCACTAGGATGTTAGACCCCCTCCAGTTCAGGTGCAAACTGTCCCATCTGAATAGGTCCCACAGTTGCTGAAACAGAACGCACATGTCCAGAAACATGAAGTCCTCACTACTGCAACATCTCGTATACCGCTGCATTACTCACGTATTCATAGCCTCACTATTATGTGGCACGTGGAACACATCTGATATCGCAACCCTGGAGGTCCGGTCCTTCAAACTTTTCCTTAACTTCCTAAACATTCTGCAGGACGTCCTCCACTTTTTAACAAATATCATTTATCCCTACATTGATCACAAGATCGGGCTGATTACCTCTCCCTCCTGACAATACTGACAACTCCATCCAACCATGGAACCAGGGAGGCAACAGACCATCCGCGATTATTGATCTTGGGAATGACGCCAAAAGAAGTGAGCTGCCGAAGTAATGGGCAGGAATGACGTTCAACGTGACAGACAAGATTTTTGGAAGCAATATTCATTCATTTTTTCTGGCCACATTCAGTGGCGAATTAATGCGGAATGACCTTCACTAATGAAATGGAAACTGTGTGAGAAATGGCTGTGGAATGTGAAGGTTCCAATGATTTTCGTCATCAGTGTCCACATTTTATGTGCAGCCGCTGTTATGCACTTTTTGAACATG